>NC_045030.1:149560477-149578779 GCF_008632895.1 Mastomys coucha | reverse complement strand
TAATTTAAAAAAAAAACATGTTTTTAAAAGAGTTTTAATTTCCCAGTATAATTAGAAGATATAATCTTATTGTGGAATGTAAATTTTAATCCAGCAACATGGATGCTCTGGCAAGGGATTACATCCAAAAACCTAGGTTTGTGTAATCCAGGTGGAATATGAACTCATCTTTAATCCCAGGAGACAGAGGTAAGCATATTTCTGAGTTCAAGGCCTTCCTGGTATAGAGCAAATACCAAGTAAAGAAAAGCTTAGGTTTTGGTGTGGGGGTATACACCTTTATTCCCAGCACTCCAGAGACAGGGGGATGCAGATTTCTGAGTGCTGGTGTATCAGTTAGGATGAGTGAGTGGGAGGTAGGTAGTACAGTAGATTTCAGTTCCATTCAGTTCATGCAGCAGAGAGAGTTGAAGTCAGAGAATAAGAATGAGCCAGAAGATTAGAGCAGATAGTCATAGTTAGTTGGAGGGCAAGCAGAGCAATTCAGTGATAAGCCCAGAAAAGTCAGACTGAATTATTCATCTTGAAGAGGAGATTGGTCCAGAATAGCTCAGTTGAACCAGTCAGATAGAGTTCAGAAAGAGCTAGAAAGGGTGAGATTATTCAACAGTTAGTCTCCAAAATGAAAATTACATCAGATGAATACAAGTTACTTTTACAGCTTAAGTCACCACACTCCAGTTTCACTACACAGAGAAGTCAGTATTAAACCGACAGTCGACTCTCCCTGATTGTGAACTTTCATAGTACTAGAAGATGCTATGCAAGTTGCTGGGGAAGAAAAATCATCAGTGGTCTTGTCCAGCATTAGACTCTGCATGCTGCACTATTGACCTCCCATGCTTGTTTCCATAGACAAAATGAAAACCACACTATTTATGGGGTTAATCAACTGCTCATATTATAGCATTTGAGGCCTGTTTCATAGCAATAATTCATGCCTAGTATTGAATGCATGGCCAAAACACGTGGCTAGGGAAGTCATAGGACCTAGGGGAGAAAGAATTGATCTTGGTTTTCTAAATGGTCATATTGGCAAACTTTCTTCTCTATATTTGTAAATATACATAGGGTTCAGCTATTTTTAACCTTGGGCAGTGAAGTTTCTTATTGCATTGGGCAGCAATTATTATTCAATCTGCAGAAAAGAAGAAAGTGTGAGTACAATTGGCTATACATAGGTCGTGTATTTCAAAAGGAATAAATATGAATTTTATTTTTATAAATCTGTAAAAATAACTTAAAATAATATTTTATGAGATGTGGATATTATATGAAATTTAAATTTAACTGTTATTTAAAATGTCTATTGTAACATACCTGTATCTTGTTTATGTATTATTTAAGAATACATTCTTTCATCTGTAAAACTTGAGAAGTTGTAGGATGGTATATGTCACTCAAACCCAAAACTATTTATATTTCCTTTATAGGACACTGTTACTAAGAAACAAAAATAGAAAATTATTGAATCTAGGTAAAAAAGCTGACAACTCTCTTGTTTTAATCATAAAGTGAACCAAGAAAACCTTAGGAAATACAATTTGGATATAAAACTCATATTGCACATCACTCAATGTAGGTTCAACATTGTTATATATTATTAGGAACTACTTTTTGAAATTATGATATAATTACAATATTTCTCCTTTCCCTTGCCTCCCTCCAAATACTTCCTTCCATATAACTTTTCCCTGCTCTCTTTCAAATTCATGACCTTTTAAAAAACTAAAGTATGCAATAACCACTATATATATACACACACACATATATATATATATATATATATATATATATACATACATATATATACCTAAGTATAGCCTGCTAATTCTGTATAATGTTATTTCTATGTCTGTTTTCAGGAGTGATGATTTGGTAAACAATTGGTGTATTCTTCCCAGGCAGAGATGTTACTAAGGGACACAGTCTCCAAGTAAATGCCCCGATTTCCTGGTTCTTAATATTTACCCTCTGTTCCAAAATTTTTTCTGAGCCTTAGGAGTGGGAGTGTTTTGTAAATGTCTAAAGTAACTATCTGTATCCATAGGAAATGGATTAAAATAAATTACAGTAAAGCATTAATACTGTAAATGAAAGATATATTATTATGCTATTGCAAAGTCATAAGGATAGAATGATAATGCCATATGAGATGCCACTCATAATCCAGGTAGCTATGGAAACATCATTGTATGCAGGTAGATTATCTCCGTGGCTCACAGAAATTTGCTATAATTTGAATAGCTCGGGAAAAACTGAGGATTGGGAAATCACTAGTGTTTAAACATGCAAAACTTGGTTTCTAGATGTTTGTTATTTAAAGAATTTCACAACTGACAATGAAAATAACTAAAAGGTAGACATGAAACAGCATTTGCAAGCTAGTTTTTGCTATAAAACCCTTTGTTAGACTAGCTACTGTCTTTCATAGCACATTTCAAATGATGACCAGTTTGACAATCCCAAACTTATCTAAACTATTTAGTTACTCCTTATACACTGTGTTTGTTTGTTTGTATGTATGTATGTGTGTGTGTACATGTACACGTTTATTCACATATGTCTGAAGGCTACAGATCGATCTTGTGTGTTACATTAAACAGCCACCCATATATTTTCTTTAAACAGTCTTGGGAGCCTCCAATTATCTCATAGTGACTGGCTGGTCAGTAAGCCCCAGGGATCCATTTGTATTAGGATTATATGTGCCTGTCATGACTGGCTTCTCTTTTTCACATGGGTTTTAAAAATTGATCTAAGGTCCTTGTGATTATAAGACAAACACTTTAACACCTGAACTATTTACTGAGAAACATTTTGAATGACTGAACAAAACTATTGATGCCCTTACAAACCAGATATTGTTTATTTACTGAGGGAACCATTCTTACTCCTCTGTATGTTGTTTCCTTTTCCATTGGAACATACATTCTGAAAACTACATTTCCCTGACACTAATACCTGTAGTATTTTAATCACATCTCCCTGTTAATGAGAGACATTTGCAAGTGATCTGAATGTTACTAGATAAGAAGAATAATGTTATCTCTGACATTGGCATCTAGGAACATGGGTATCAGTGGATGGAGAATTTTCTAAAATACATACCTCAGAATTTTATTCTATGAGTCTTTAATAGTTGAGGAGTTGTTATTCTCTTACTAAAACCAGGTCAATGATCTAAGGAGGTCTAGCCAAACAATAATAACAACATTCACTATAGTCCTGAGAGCAGTGATTTATAGTCAGGAGTGTACTTTGATACTTGGAGTAAATTTGAAGATTCAGAAATATGGGTTCAGTGGTGAATCACCTGTGAAAAATGTTCATCCTCTTGTTGCCAAGATCAAACCAACAGAGTATTTAGCAATATAATTTGGAGAAATTTTCAACTTATAAAATGTATCATCATAAACATTCTAAAAACTGAACAAGATGCCAGATACCCATCAAATTAATGGGTTCGTAAACAAAATGATAAGTTAGGCAAATGTCAAGTTTAATAGCCTAACTCACTGCCAAAAGTTGCATTTATTCCTATAATGAAAGACTCTGGTGGTTATGTTAACTGACATATCCCTTGCTATTATTTCATTTCTAAGATTTAATTATTTACCACCTCTTAGAATTCAAGGGTTGCCAAATATTTTTAGAGGCTACAAATGCTGCTGAACATAGAGCCCCTTAGAGCTTAGGAAATTTCCTGACATTTTCCTTAATATACCTAAGGAAACAAGTCAAATCCATCATCTTCTAGCTGCATACATTTTCTACAATAAATGAATAGTAAAACATTTTAAGCTTCTTGAATTGTAAAATACAAACAACATATAAATCACTTAGCAATAGAGTACTTTTAAAACCAAGGCAGGCTGTAAGCCATACTTTCTAATTTATAGAGTTCATTCCTGACATTATCCCAAATATATTAGAATCCACTCATATCCCATAGTTAATATAAGTTTTAATATATTGCATATAAGGGAATTTTATATATTTTAAATTCCATATATTTACAGAAGTTATTATAGGATACAGGTTCTCAGCAATCACCTTACACACTTGAGAAATCTGGCAAAATGGAAAGCAAATTTAGTCTTTAAATGTGATGGAATTTTCAGACTGCCCAAGTTGTTAACAGTTAATATGCTTGACTTCATGTCCGTTTTGTATACTGTAATATGTAACTTTTGACACTTAAACTACTCTCTTCATATTTAAATCTACTAATCTTTCATTTATTCACATCTCAGAGATTTCAGAAACCTTCGACAAACTGTGTCATATGAGACATAGACCATCAATAAATAATTTGCAGCTTGGTCTGAGAGAACAAATTTATATGACCATTTAATGATTGACAAGATTTCATTGTCTTAATCTGAGCTACTAGAAGGAAAAGAGAAAACATAAATTGAATTATCTGCTCATGTCTTTGAAATCAATGGAGAAGTCATATCCTGGGATATCATTCTACTAATCCTTCCACTCATCTATCCCATGGGAGAGAGGTTCTCTAATTTCTCTCTGACTACCATCAAACAATTTAACAACTGACCAAGTTTTACCAGGCTTCATCCAGGTAAGCTGATAGTATTTCCAGATGATCCTGAAGATATTTTGTGCTATGTTATTCTGTATCTGAGGGAGCAAGAGTTTGAGCATTGTCTTCTAAGGTAAGACAAATTGATTTGTTCACTAATGATCATCATTTTGATAAAAGAAATGTCTAAATGTATACCTCTTTCAGTGAAAAATGTTATTCTTCTTTATCTATTCATCATACTAGCACAGAAACAGATAAAAGGTTTCTGTGACTTTAAGTGTGGACACTTTCATTTAAAATGTTATTTTCTCTAGGTAATATGCTATGTGAAGCATATACATTGTAGTCAAACAATCATAAAAAATTTTAATAAGTATGTGCTTGCAGTTTTTTATTTATAAGAGACTCAATGGCATTAGCTTTTAAGTGGCCATGATGTAATTTTTTGTGATAAATCCAAACTCACTGATTTCATCCCACTATCTTTGTTTTAAAAACACTATCATATGCCATACATCACTTTAAACGGGCTGGGATTATAATTAAATTAGTTTTAATTACCAATTTTCCAATGGTCTAACATTAAACGAATCCTATAGATTCTACAAGGCTAACAAACTATAGTCTGAAATAGTATATTTTTTAGAGTGTTTCCTTGATCAACTTCATTTGATCAGACACAAGAAATTTCGAACAAAAAGTTGCTATAAAACATGTCAAGGTATTCTAATGTTTTCATGAACTACTCTAAAAGTAACATTGCCATACTTACAGATGATGTATAAAAAATAAACAGATTTGATGATATCTATTTTTAAATAATTATTAGTTAATGAAACTGATGTGGGTTACATTGGAAAGAAATTATCAAGAGGACTACTCCATCAGACAAATAATGAAATATAAAGAGGCAATCATGCCAGTTATGAGGGTTATTGACTTAGTTAAATATTAATTATCAATTAATTATTTCATTATATATTTCTGACCTATAGAATGATTTAAACACACATCATGTGCAGTTAAGTAGTTAGTTATTATAAAAAACAAAAGAGTTTGCCTCATATATATCCACAATATCAAATGGTAAAAGGCAAAAAAGCAATGTCTTTTCATGGAATAAGAAGAAATGTTTATTCATGGAAAATATTTTAAGTCTTATACTAAAATAAGTAACTGCTTGTGGATACAAGAAAATATTTATAGTTATTAGAAAAAATACAATATGCTTTATTAAGTAGAATTTCTGAGGAAAACATTTTTTCCAAGTTACTGAATTATTTTGAAAGAAAATACCATTATTGTCAAGTATATTAAAACAACAGTATAACCCTGAAAGTCCTTAAAACAAGTCCAAAAAGGAAGGAATAAATGAGTAAGACAAATAAAGACTTGCCCCAGAGGAAAAGAGGAAAAAAGTATTTCATAGACAGGGAGATAGCTTAGCAGGTAAATTGCATGCCTTCAAGACTGACAATCTGAGTTCAATGTCGAAGACTCACTTGGTGAAATGAGAGAAGATCCTCCCATCACTACTAGTATTTTCTTAAATGAACATAAATATGTAAAGTCTTTTTGTTGATTTGTTTGTTTTGTATTTAGTAGAGTTTAAAATCTTGGCTCTTACTGTGGTACAAGCCCAAAATAAGAACAATTTTTAGACATTGGATTTCATTGTAATAAGGCTGTACTTCAATGACCCTCAAATCACCAAAGGATTTTACCTCCATCTTAGCTAAGCTGAGAGTTGACAATTCTGCTGCACCAAGAAATGAATTGTAGGCTCGATTTTTGGATACCGACTTCCTGCTATAGTCAAAACTATCCCAGAGCTGCAGGAATTATTTAATATACAGAAAACTACCTATTGTCAACACATAGGTTTCATAGGATGGATTTTTAAGCAATGTCTAGGCTGATATAGTTGGATTACCAAATAGTCAACTTAATTTCTAATTTGAACAGTTTACTGGACAATGATATTGAGCAGTTACATATCTCACCTCTGTCCTTAGCTCCTTTTTAAAAATGAGCATACCAGTCTCACCCTTGGAATGTAATTTATTCTGTGCATTGAATAAGGTCAAAAAGTCTAAGATGCTTAACATTAAATTTTATATAAAAATAAGCTCACATCATCACCATTTGTTAACATTTCATGTTTTCTTAGTTTTCTGTTTTGCATTGCAACTTTTAAAGATATCATTTTTAAACTTTAAAGAGTTATATTCTTTAAATAGAGCAATTCCCTGAACACCATTACCAGGATCTTTTGCTGAGACAGGGACACATTTTCCTAATGTTTGGCATTTGTAGGATACAGGTATTATTGTCAAATATCAGACAGTGTAATAAATTCTGACCCTCCAAAGAACATAAGAATACTTTCAAAAAGAACAGAGGAAAAAGTACCTGCAAAAGAATATATCAATAAGAAAAAAGAGGTCACACAAGTAAGGGATACAGTCCTGTTCTGTAGTTGATAGAGGAGCACATGGCATGTTTAAAGTATGTATTTGCTATTAAGGTCAGAGTGACATTATTTATATGATACCACTGACCCAGTATTACCAGATATCCTAGTATTTCAAAACAGATGATAAGCATGAATTTTTATGTGGAATCCCCCAAATTACTTCACTTCATTTAATCATTGAGATAAGGGTATAACTCAGTGGTAGAATATGTGCTTAGCATGTATAAAGTCCCTAGTTCAATGACTTGTACCAAAAAAAAAAAATCCTGAACATCAAACTGTCAAGTGTAAAATCTGTCTTTGATAGCAAGAATATTACTGGAATGTACTGCTCTTTTTACACCTTTTATCCTGTCTCTTTTCCAATCTCCACATCTCTTCTCCATAAAAAATAAACGTATTTATGAGATAGTACCATAAACTGTTAGTGGATTTGGCTTTTAGATCTTGTCTTCCTGGAAGTTAAATTTGACCTCTTATTCTCTTCATTTTTCTGATTTTTCAGAATACTCCTGAGATAGCATCTGGCACACTGAGTTACCAGATGATCTCATTCAGTCACATATCTTACCTGTATCTTCACCTCTTTTTGTAAAATTGGATGGAGACCAAATAGCACAATGCTGAGTGTGGGCTCAGAATGTTACTTTCCATTTTTGTAGTCCAGTGTTTTCATCTGGAAATTATAATAGTTATGCTTTAGGATTTGTATGTAGGTTAAACAATGTTACATTTATTCTTAGTTTTCTTCTTGAGTACATCTAGAATTAACTAAAACCAAAGTAGATCAGCATATACTGTGAGGATTTGTTTTTGGGCTGAATTACTTGTAATAGAAAGCCCCCCCCCGAATCTGTATGGTTTAAAGTGGGAAGGTCCATCCTAAATTGGTCCACCTTGTCTTATGACGGCCTATATGAAGAACTTCAAAGAAATAAACATTTTTGTCAGTTTGCCCTCACTATTGAGGGTAAATTCATTCATTCATTCATTCATTCATTCTAGGTACTAGAGCCTACATCTTCAGGATTACAGCATATATTGAAGACCAGCTTAGATATCCAGCTTTGTGAACTGACAACTACTGAATTCTTAGACTTTTAATTAGTAGACATATATATGTGTGTGTATGTATGTATGTTGTATGTATATATTTATGCATACATGTATATATATATATACACACAAACATATACACATACATTATTAGTTCCATTTCTCTAGATAACTCGGACTAATACAAACAAGCTAATGAAAATAAACATCCTTTCACTGTACTGGGATATATCAATCAGTCAGTAGTTTCAATACTAAGATATTTGCATAATTGTATGTAAAGTAAAATATTACTCATAATACTGTTGTGTTACTAAACACATGTGTGTTTCATGTTAGTATTAATAGCATAGCTTCTCAATAAATATGTATTGTTCTATGTAATTTAATTTCTACCTTTTGTTCATTACTTATTTTTTAATATAAAATTTCAAATTATATTACTCTCAACATACCATGTCTAAACTAGTAAATATAAATTTATTTGGATTGTTGAGCCTATGAACTTGTTTTTAATAAATGGCCTGAAACTAGGGGTTGGATAGAGGTTTCTATGGTAAAGAGCACTTGCTGCTCTTCCAAAGTACCAGAATTCAGTTCCCATCATTCAAATCAGGTGTCTCACAATCCTCTGCAACTCCTTCATCAAAGTATCCAATATATTCTCTTAGCCTCTGTGTACACCTATGCACATGTGCCATATATACAAACAGAAAAAAATGAAAACAAATATTTAAAAGTTCTTAAATTTTTCATGGGTCATACTTGTGAAATTTTGAAATCACTAGATTATTCTATTTATCTAGCACATGATAAAAATTTTTATTTCAAGTCTTAAAATAAACCCTTATTTCTCTTTTGAGAGAAGGTTGGTCATTGTAGAATAAAAATGATCTGACTTTGTATTATATATTTTTCTGTAGCACCAGACTGAATTCTATGGCAAAAGTTAATTTTTGCTAACTTTGGAGGCTTGGTAAGGGCATTTTGGCAGGCCTGGAACTTAATAAGCTGCCCTCAAATTTACACTCCATCTGCCTTTGCACTCCTGGTGTTGGGATTCCAGGCATGAACCCCATGCATGGTCCACAGTCATCTTCTTAAGAGTTAGCATTATGTTTACAATTTGGGAGTTCTTTTTAAGGTTTTGGAATTACAAACAGATTCTCTTTATCACTTCTATTGAAATAAATCTTTAAGAGAGAAAATTTGAGCCAACCTTTATCAAGCCCTTGTTATATATCAGATCACTTCTAAATTACAGTATAAAAGACTATTGTAACCATTACAAGAAGACTTATTCACTATTTTCCTTTTTCCGAAGATACACTGAAGTTCAGGTAAGTTATTTGAATAAGTCAAGGCTAAATTAGCAGTTATAAAGCTAGTATGCATTCATATCCGCTATGCTTTTACCATGAACTTAGCAATGCTCTTTGGTTAATATAGCACTAAACATTTTTTTTAATATCTTTAATCTTTTCTTACAGTCTATTATGGATGGGCCTGGTGTTGTTCTTGTGAATCAATCACCTAATGAATAAAGGAGCCAATCACTGGGCAAGTAGGTGGGACTTCTGGGTTAGAGGGAGGAAGAGAGGAAACAGGAGAGAGTTAGGTCCTTTTTTGAAAAGGGGACAGCAGAGGGGTAAGATGTAGGTGCTAGAGTTTCCCAATATAATGGTGGATCCACAAGGATTTGCCACCAGAGGAATCAGATTTTAATAAGGCTTTACAAGATTAGGTTTTAGTAGTTGCACCCAGAGACTGAGTTACCATTGTTTCTAGACTAAGTTTGTGTAGTGTTTTCCTTCACACAGCAGCTTGTCTGGATTGAAGAGAGAAAGGTACAGTGGCCAAACATGGGTTTGCCTGAGGTGTTCCACAAAGGCCCTGGGGTAATTGAAGCATGTGTTTGGTGTGATAGTGACTCAACAGTGGGAACTTAGCAAGCTGGGTAGAGATCTTGGAGATTCTGAATCTGAACTCCACAACCACAACCACAGTCTAGTTGTTACCTGCTTCTGGTCTGCCCTCTGACAGTTACTCATCCCATTCCTCCTCTCCTGAATCCAAAAGGATATTCGCCCCCCAACCCCACCCCACCATGCCAGGCAATCCCACTTACTGGGGCCTCAAGTTTCTCAAGGGTCAAGTGTAGCTTCTCTCACTGAGGCCAGACCAGGCAGTCCTTTGTTGTATATATGTCAGGGGCTTCATACCAGCTAGTATATGCTACCTGGTTGGTGGCTCAGTGTCTGAGAGATCTCAGGGGTCCAGGTTAGTTGAGACTGCTGGTCTTCTTATGGGGTCGCCCTCCTTCTCAGCTTCTTCCATCATGTCCCTAATACAGCCACAGAGGTCTGCAACTTTAGTTTATTGGTTGAGTGTAAGTATCTGCATCTGTCTCAGTCAGTTGATTCTTGGGCATCTCAGAGGACAGCCATGCTAAGTTCCTGTCTGTAAGCACACCATAGATAGCATCAATAATAGGGTCAGGCCTTGGAGCCTCCCCTTGATATGTATACCAATTGGAGTGAGTCACTGGACCTTCTTTCCCATGATATCGTCTAGATATATGCCCCCGTGGTTCTTTTAGAAAGGAATAATTCTGGGTCATAGTTTTTGACTGTGAAATGACAACCCCATCCCTCCACTTGATGCCATGTCTTTCTACTGAAGCTAGATTCTACAAGTTCCCTCTCCCACTGGTGGACATTTTATCTAAGGTCCCTCCCTCTGAGTCCTCAGCATCTCTTACCTCCTAGGTCTCTGGTACATTATAGAGAATCCCCCCACTTCCCACCCCTCCCAGGTTGCTTGTTTCCATTCTTTCTGCTGGTTCTTATGGCTTCATTCCTCATTGCCCTTCAATACCAGATCATGTTCCCCTTTTCCCATCCATGTCCTCTCTCCCATCCAGGTCTCTCCCTCCTTCTGCCCCCTATAATTGCTTTATTCTTTCTCCCAAGTGGGATTGAGGTATCCTCACTTGAGCCCTTCAGCTTGTTAACCTAATCTGTAGACGTCCATAGGGTAAACACTATGATGTATTACTTATCACACATTTTCCATCATCTTGTAAAAGCCCTACCAAAAGGCTAGGAAATACCTCACTCAATAATATGTTTAGCAAGTAAGCTGGGGGACCTGAGCTTAAGCCACAAAGTACATATAAAAAAAATGGCATGCTGATGTACACTTTTGTTTTCTGTGTTAGGGAGGTAGAGCCAGGTGGATCACTGAGGCACAAAACCTGCTAGCCTAGGTATCTTGATGAGTTCTAGGCCATTGAGACTCTCAGAAAATCAAAGTAGAAGCCACCTAGAAATGACAACAAAATTTGTTCTCTGACCTCCATATATGTGTTCACACATGTATTCATACCCCCCACACATGTGCACTTACATACAGACATACACACTAAAAATAGATTAATGGCATAGACTACATTTGTGTGTGTGTGTGTGTGTGTGTGTGTATGTGTGTGTGTATCTGTGTCTGTCTGTCTGTCTGTCTCTCTGTGTATTCTCTTAGCATATAAAAAGTAGCCATTTCTTATTTTTGCTTTTGTTGTTGTCTTTTCGAGACAGGATTTCTCTGTATAGCCCTGGTTGTCCTGGAGCTCACTCTGTAGACCAAGCTGCCCTCCAACTTAGAAATCTGCCTATGCTAGGATTAAATGCATGCACCACCACCGCCGGGCTAAAAGTAGCCATTTTTTGGTTTAACAAAAAACTACTATAAATGTTCATAATATTAAGGTTTAGCTATATATGTTAAAGACAGGTTTATTCTATCTAGTAAAAGTGTAGATTAAAATCATTAAGATCAACTCTGTTATTTTAGTTAAAAAGGATATTGAGACAGAAAAGATATAATAAGAGATGTGTCTGTTTATATCATCAAAATGTCTGTAGTCATTGGACACCTTATCAATCCTCTGGGTACTAATAAATTAAGTATAGAAAGGAAAGATGAAAATCCCTACCCTCAGGGAGAATACAGACTGCTTCAGGGAAATAAAATTCATCTATCAATTAGAAGACAGCAAGAAATGGATATTCAATATTAAATCAGACAGATGAGCTGTTCATAGTGAAAGGAAAAATAAACTACCAAACAAGCTCAGATTGATCATTTACTGCCTTGTCACTCCTTTGGAATACATCATTGTGTTTATGACTGTCTCCATAGCAAGAGTGACTCTTTTAGGCAACAGACATTTTGTTGCTTTTACATATTCCTCACTGTGGATAATCACTGATCAGTTGAAGAAAACTGACATATGCTATAACTTAGGTTTGTGAAAGAGTCTTCAGAAATGACAATATTCTCTTTAATTCATTGATATTAGATTTTCTAAAAATAAAGGAACAAAATATAGCATCATACTGTATTCAAGTTCTGAATCTTTTCAAAACAACACCAGAGATAATTTCCATTCCCTACATATAGTAATAGACATAGACTCATATAACTTTCTATTTTATTCATCATTTAAAAGAAAGTATTTTTTCTATTTAAAATACCTATGTTTAGAATTTTAACTCAAATCCCCTTACAGATTTTGTCTTAGTTCTATTAGAATGCTTCACTGTTCCTAGTAAGCATTGGGCAGCATCCTTGATCAGTTATCAAATTCTTCAGTTTTATATTCAGTTTTATATGTTTTCCAATGATTTGCATAAGCTTTAGCAGGTGAAGATTGGAACTAAAAAGTACTAGACTGTAACTTCTCTATTTATATGTGATTCTATAGTATTTCAAAGCTAAAGAATAAGTGAGTTCAATATTTTCTTAACTCAATAATAATTTAAAACTCAATTCCTGGGTAAGCAAGACAGCTCTTTGGGTAAGAGTGCTTGTCTCCAAGCCTGAAGATCTGAGTGTAATACCAGAACTAATATGATAGAAGGAAATAATTGTTTCTACTTTCTTTATGGTGTATATTCCCATGTCTTCATGTAGAAACACACACACACACACACACACACACACACATACCTACTTAGACATGCACACATGTGCACAGGTATGTGCACACACACAATACACACATGCTAAAAATGTAAATAAATAAGTGCAATAAATCTATAACCTTAGTATACTATTGTTTGCTTAAATTGTTAGGCAGACTTTGTAATTCTATGCTTTGTACCCTTAAAGATCTCTATGGAAACATCTAAATGCTTTTAAGACAGAACTGACCTATTTGGAGTTATACTTTTGTCAAGCTTCTTAGAGGCAGATCTCTATATGATATGCTTCATTCTTGACAATGACTTTCCACATAGTATGTCCCAAATATATTTCATGTAAGCCAACTAGAAATTAGTTAAATGTGATTTTAGTTCAATGCCTCTGTATAATTTTAAAGCAACTTTATTATCAGTGGTTAAAGATACTGACTTTCTGACACAGGAAGTCTAAATCTCAACCAGACATATTCATTTTGGGAGACTTCTTTTTAAAGGAGATCATAACATGGGTATTTAAACAAAGATAAAATAGAGTTCTAAAATTATGAGCCCTAGGCCACTGGAGAATATGGTTAAAGTTTATAGAGTGAATTAGCTTTTATCAAAGCTTCCCTTTGAAAAATATTGGCTTATTTTCATTCTAGAAGCTTAGTTCATGGGTCTAGTATCTTCAACATTGACTTGACCTGGTTTTAGTTGTTATTCTGAACCTGAAGTATGACTATAAAATATTTATAGCCTTCTCTAAGGTACAAAGATTTTTATTAGTCTTATATGGTATATATACAGCATATAGGAAAAAAATACAATGTCATGATTCAGATAGATTATTACCTCACTGTGACTAGACCACTAAACTGAGACTGCATTAGTATAGACAAATGTGAAATAGTAAGATACAATGAACCAAAACAAAGAGTCCCCATTAAGCAGTAGCAATGTAATGTAATGATCAGGAAAATGACTTAGGGGGTTGATATGCAATGATGCCAGAAGCGGGGAGCTCTGAACTATTTGCTACCTAAGCAAAACAATTGAATGATTCATGGAATACAATTCAGAGCATAGAGCTAAAATTCTGTGAAAAATCAGAGGAGTAACATATCTAGAACTCTGTGTGTGTTTCTTCCACCATTTCACCAAGATCATATAAAAGCAATCAAATTTAAGTTGGTTGGTTACTGACAATGAAGGTAGTTGGATACATTTAAGTAAGATATCTTCCTGCCTCTGTGAATTGCAAAACATTTAAGTTCCCTAAAAGAACACCAAACATGCTATGTTTTATGTATGTTTGTCTCATTTGCAGTCTTTTCATCTAAATCTCATCTGCCTTTTTAAAAAAAGTTGTGAGAAAGCTCAAAAGAAATAGAATTTCTGTTCTGCAAAAAGTTAAAATGAGTGATATTGTGTAGCTAAACACAAGGGCAGAATAGAAGCCCAGAGCTTACAAATATCATGTATGCTTTTTCTTTACTGTGATATTCCACCAGGACTTGTCAAAGGAGTTCAGCCTTTACCAGATTTTAAAGAAACATAGAGAAAGTTATATTTGCTTTATGGAAGCAAAAGACTGACCAAGTTCTGTTTCCAGATACTATCCCATGGGATTTTTTTTAAAGTAGGCTGAGATAGAGAGTTTGAGACAATGAGAATTGGAATTTCCTAACTACATAAAATTCTGGTTGTTTATTTATAGTCCCAAGATCATATGTGTTTTTCCAAACCTTGATTTTTATACTGATACCATTGGCCTGAGTCATTTAAGATATTTTTACTTCCTTGTACCAGTTGAAGGAAGTGAAAGTAACAAAAATGTAGATCATGGAAAACAATGTAGTTTCTATATTACCCATTGTTTATTCATTATCATCCATTGTTCTCTTAAAGAGCACAAATGAACTCAATATTGTAAGGAAGCCCAGACTAACTCATGTATAGGAACTATGTGTACAGAACAGATTGCTGGAGAGTATCCATGTGCTCGAGTTCAGCCTGATCTCAAATTCAGAGATTTAGAAACAAAATCCCACAAGCAAATCCTTGCTAAAATAGATATTCCTGATCTGTATGAAGAGAAATAAAATAAAATTTATTTTTTAATCTAGTAAGTTGAAGAATGATTTATAATCACCAATACAGAATGGAGCTGCTGATAGTGGCACTTGACTATAAGCTCAACAATGAGAAAGTAGAGGCAGACATGTAAATAAGAAGGTGGAAGCAGAGATATCAAAAGTTGAAGACTAGCCTCTATATAGTAAGTTCAAGGATAGTCCTGGCTACAGGAGACCCTGTTTCAAAAATAAAAATAAAAAAATAAATACATAAATATACAAATAAATAATAGAATGGAATAGAATGCAAACATACTCAATAGCTTAAAGGATTTGTTTGGAATTTTGGGTTGTTTTATATGGATTTCTTTAAAGAATTCCAGATGTCTCTTGAAGATGCTGTACTTCCTGAGTCAGCTTAGTGGACAGTGAGGGAGGCTTCCGTACTGCCTTAATAGAACAAGTGCCCATGTCCACTGGCCTATCATGTGACACAAAATAGAAGATTTTATCAAACTAGTGGAATCTCAGAATGAGCCTAAAACAGGGCAGCAGCTGCTTCCTTCATCTTTATAGAAGTCCCCTCTAGAACTGGCAGTATGGAACCTCACTGTAGTATTAGCAGGGTGGTTGACTACTTCAGATCTTGTGTTGATTTACCCTTGGACCAAAGGCTGTATAAAAAAAATCACTTGCTGCTGTGCAATACAGTAGATCTGCACCTCGATGCTAGTCTTAGGAGTCTGTTTGCCAGGTTTATGATTGCCTCCCTCACTCTTTCCTGGATCCCAGTTCCCATATTTTTCTTTTTGTCATCCAAGGGGAAATATCCTTTCCTAGAATATTACTTCTGAACAAAATGATGTTTATTGAAGTCTATTATCCCATAATCCCATTCTAAAATGGGTGGAATCTATTCATAGAGAACTAGATGGTGTTGGCTAACAGGTATCTCTCTCTTTATTGTTTCTGAAGCATTTGAAATATCAACCAGTCAGACTCCCCAGATCTCTCAGGGGCTAAATCACCAAGCAAAGAATCACATGGAGGGACGCTTGGTTCCAGCTACATACGTAGCAGAGGATAGCCTTGTCTGGAATCAAAGGGAAGGGAGGTCCTTGGTTCTGTGAAGGCTTGATGCCCTAGCATAGGGGAAAGTTAGGGTGGTGTGGCAGGAGTGGGTGGGTGGGAAGGAGATCACACTCATGGAGGCAGGGGGAGGAAGGTGGGATGGGGTTTTTTTTGGAGAGGAAACTAGGAAGAGGGATAATATTTGAAATGTAAATAAAATAACCAATAAAAAATGTCTTTTTCCTTATCCATTCCAAGTCCACTTCATTAGTCTTCTTAATAGTTCTGCAATTTTACCTTAGCTTTTCAATGAAATTCTTTAAGTTTAAGACACATCCTGTGATTTACAAGGAAGGAGTACTAACTCAATCTCATCCAAGAAAGCATTGTGCCTGTCAGTTGTGTCTATGTTAACTATAGATATTTAAAAGGTACACTTTGGTGCATGAGAAATCCATGAAAGTATCACTAAAAAGAAATATACTCACCATCTGCCTAATTTTCCTGATGTCTCCTCATAATCTGTTCACTCTTCTGTCAGCCCCATCCTAACCACTGTTGATTATTATAGCATTTTATACAAATTAATTCATATAACACATATGCTTTTATTGTCATCTGGATACCTTCATTTAGCATATTATGAAGTCATATGAGCTTTTACATATTCAATTTATGGCTATATGAATGATATATTCAGCTGTTTTGTACATTTAGATTAGTTTTGTTTGCTATTATATCAAATCTTATTATTCAGATTTATGCAATAGCATTTATGTGTTGTGTTATATGCTTTTCAACATTAGCTAAACACTTTTGTGTGAAATGACTGGGCTGTATTATAGACTTTTATGAATGCAATACAAACGTTCTAGGACCACTGATTTTAATTGTGTCTATTTTAATATGTTATGATAAGTCACAGTTGTTTTGTGTGTCTCTAGTTATTAGGATATCTGCGTTTGTTTTTTTGTTTGTTTGTTCTGCCAGATTTTATACAGTTCCTCTTAATATGTATTCTTTTGTCCATTGTGCAGAAAGATTTACGGTGAGTCATCTGTCAGCAAGACATACTTGCCTGTCAAGAAACAGTAGAAATGGCTTATGCTCCAACTTTAGCCATTCTTACTTTCCAATAAAAAGTGACACATAGAAAAAGATCCAAGAAGATATAACAAAAAATGATATTGCTATCTGTTGACATTAAGGTTAAAGGTAAGACTTGTTTCTTTAACTGTTTCTCTATTTACTGACTAAATTCATAGTAGATAGGGAAAAATATGGGAACAAATTAGTGATAATCCTTGAATATTTTGATATTCCAGCAGAATAATTTTGGCATTCTTGCTGCTACAAAAAATGCAGAGAATGACCATGTGATAGTTTATGCATATGTGTTTTGGTTGCCAGTAACCTATAATGAGGGAATCATTGAGAAGTGTATGGTATTCTTCTAGACTATTCAGTCATAGTTGGAGAGTTCAACAAATAGAAAAGCTCAGCTTTAGATGGGGCTTATAAGAGATGCAGCAATAACAACACTTGCATATGACACAGTTTTCACAATCTTAAGACAGAAATCAATTAGTTTCATATGAGAACAAAGAGCTTATCTGAGTCCACACTCTGAGGCAAGGATACCATATATATATATATGTATATGTATATGTATATATATATACATATATATATATGTAAAAACATGCCCATCTCAACAAAAACCAACCATCTTCTTTATTACAAAACAACACATTAAGTTGGGAAAGAGAAATGGTAGAGTAAGATGGGGGAAAAATGGAGGCAAAGTCATGGAGATTGATTTGAACACATTATATGCATTTGTGCAATTTTCCATTTTTTAATAAATGAAGTGGTAGAAATAATTCAAAGTCAAACAGTGTATAAGGTCAGTTTTCAGAAAATGCTACCCTTAAAGATTATTCATAATAGTTCTCACACATTTAACTAAATAATGAAATGATTCTCTAATAGAGTCTCTAGTAATTTGGTCTCAAAGTTGCACATAGAAGAAAACATTTGATTACATTTTTTTTTTGATATTTTCTTTATTTACATGTAAATTTCTCCATTCCCGGTTTCCCCTCCAAAAA
>NC_045030.1:149557437-149559793 GCF_008632895.1 Mastomys coucha | reverse complement strand
TTTTCTTTATTTACATGTCATATGATTTCTCCTTTCCCAGTTTCCCCTCCAAAAACCAAGCAAACAAACAAACAAACAAAAACAACAAGAACAAACCCCTGTTGCATTCCCCCTCCCCATGCTTGCCACCCTACCCTCTCCCACTTATTGGCCCTGGCATTCCCCTACACTGGGGCACAGAACCTTTACTGAAGGAATTTCAAAGATGAGATTCCCTTTTTCTCAACCTCAGGGAGTCTACTTTTACTATTAACATCCAAAGGGAAGTTGGACTACAGTCCAGATTTGGTATTTATGTGTATGTCAATAAGAATAAAAGTTTGAACAGATTAAATTTTGTTCACTTTGGTTCCAAGTAAATTAAAGTAGTTTCCAATGTTGGGCATACAATCGTGTTTTACCTTTATAACTTACGTAATAACCATAGAAAATTACCTCTCAGTTCTTTGAGAAATCTTCAAAATTATTTTAAATGCACTAACCTTATAAATGATAAGTATAAGCTGGCTTATATTAAATTTATTTGTATTTTAGTTCTTTCCAAATATGTTATAAACAAAGCATGAAAACCAACCATCTATTCCTAAAACAATTTTGCCATAGACACAAATATGCAAATGTGGTGATTTTCCAATATTGAGGATCACAACGAATAGGAAAACAAACTGGTATGTCAAGAAAAGAAACTGATGTTGGAGGCTGAAGGTCATGGGTCAGTTTAAGGATGTGTATTTATTATATAAATGAAGAGAGAAAAAGAGAGTAACTATATCTAGTTCAAGAATATATTCACAGCTAGTTTTATAAACTGGGTTGTTAACAAAACTATATCAGTACATGACTTATACTAAAAATGCCTTTGACCCAGACAGCCTAGCAGTACTGAAACTTGAAGCTAAAAAGTAAACATTTGTGTGTTAACCAAGACATATCTGGTTTTGTAGATCCAATATAGAATACAATACAACCTATGTAGATGATCTTATCCCACCAGATATCTTATTTGAGGAAGAAAAACAATTCAGAGAATTTCATAGAGTAATGATTAATATAACACATATAACAATAGCAAAAATTGTATTGGTATTGGAGATACCATTTCATCTTCATTAGCATATAGAAGTAGGTTTGAGTTCCTGCCCCTATAGTCTGAGCAAGTCCTTACATTTTGGACAATTAAGAGACCTTTCAAGTAACATATATATTGATGATGTTACTATCTGTGAGACTATACAAAGCAGTTGGAAAAATAATGATATACAAATCAATTTCTTATTTTCTGAGCATTTGCAATAGATATAATGTTTATATTTACTGAAGTTTTATGTCAATATCTTAGCCTTCAAATTCATAGTAGTAGGAGGCTCAAGGTCACCATCTTTCTAAGTTTTCATTAATCTAATTCCTCATTATTCTGAAATAGGTAGCTGATTATAAGTAATCACATATTTGCTCTGCATTTCATACAGAAATCTATACATCAAGGCTATCAAATAATTGAGAAGAAAAGTTACTATTTATAAAAGAATTTCAGCAACTAAATAACTATGATGAATTTACTGGACTAAATATAGAAATATTTATTAAATAGAAAAGCATGTTGGAACACTGACTCAATATTTAATATGAGAATAAATTCTAGTATATTTGTGTCAGTTACTATTCTATTGAAGTGAAGAGAAACCATGACCAAGGAAATTCTATTTTTTGTTTATTATTATTACTGTTATTATTATTTATGTTGAGACAGACTATACTGGAACACACTGCCTCACTATATAGACTAGGCTGACCTCAAACTCATAGAGATCCATCTGTCTCTACCTTCCAAATGCTGGAATTAAAGACAAATGTCACTGAACTCAGTGACTAAAGCATCTCTTATGAGAAAATAATTTACCAGGGGGATTGCTTAGAGTTTCAGAGAGTTAGTGCACTATCATTGTGGTTGGAAGGATTTAGGCATGGCTTTGGAGTAGTAGCAAAGAGCTTTATATCTTAATCCAGAGGCAGCAGACACAGAAAGAGCAACACTGGACCTGGTGTGAGATTTTGAATCTTAAAAGCACAGCTCAAGTGAAATACTGAAACCTTTTCCAGCAGTGCAACACCTCCTAATCCTTCACATCCTTCTGAAACAGTTTTAATTCCTGGTAACCAAGCATTCAAGTATATGAGCCTATGTGGCCTGTTCTCATTCAAATCATCACAATATACATTTATATCTGTGGGGCAGTGGTCTGTTCAGGCAACCTGGGCCCAGTCGAGTATAAGTCTGGAACTCCAGTGACCCAGTGGGCAATAATTTTGGCCTTTAAGGGATGAAAGAAGTTCGGCCATGACTCCTGAGTCCCTA
>NC_045030.1:149546167-149557427 GCF_008632895.1 Mastomys coucha | reverse complement strand
ATGTGTTCTGTCACATAGACAAAGCTGAAAGCTCCCAGCATTCTAGCTAGACCCTACCCCCCAGTCATCTGACCACAATAGGTATGCCCCGCCCCATAGACAGATAGCCTTTCCTCATATAAGTGGTGGTTTCCCCCCTCCCCTTTCTCTTGCTTCCTTTCTTCCTCTCTTTCTCTCTCCCTCTCTTGCTTTCTTCCTCTCTTGTCCTTTCTCTCTCCTCCTCTTCTCCTCTCCTCTTTTCTTTCTCTCCACATGTTCATGGCTGTCTTCTTTTCTCTTTAATATAATAAAATATCTCACGACTATACATTGCCCCCTTTTAACTAATGTGTCATGCAGCCCCAGCATCAGCAGTGTCGGGACACAGGCCATCATACATCATATTCAATTTTAATCATTGTACAAGTTACTGTGCTGTATGAAGACAATTTAATGCAAGTATACAATGTATCTTTTTTAAACCTCCTATTTAGAAATATACATGGAATGTTTTCTAATAAGTTGAAATGATACCTGAGGTTGACTTCAAGTTATTGAAGCAAAAGTAGAAGAGCGAATATAGTAGTTAGTAAGTATGTTCCATATGTCAGGAGTATCACCATCACCTGAAAACTTTTAGAGATATAATTCTCAGCCTCATACCAAAACATTCGAAGCAGATATTTTCAACTCTGTATTTTGTTTTGTGGGTGGTTTTGTTGAATGATCAATTTTGAGACCACCCATAAAGATAATGATATCTATCATATGATAATTGTTGATATGTTTAGACTTAGTGAATGAGTAAATAAACCTATAGTATCGTATTTGGAAACCTTCAAATAAAAAAGATCAAAGAAAATAATATGAAGATATAAAGGGAAATCAAAATAAGAGAGTGTTTATATCAATTTACTTCTAATACCACACAGAAAAATATTAACTTTATATTAGAAAAGCTGAGGAAGCAAAAGTTTATTTTTGATGTTTTAGAGGCTACAATGTTCAAAGTCAGACTACTAGCAGGTTTGATTGTCCAATAAAAGCTATAGATTCATGAGGTAAGAAACTTTCTTCTTGCTTATTGGATGCTCATAAAGCCTTTTTCTGCAAAGGCCTTTACTTCATTCAAGAAAGAGAGCCCTGCTTATTAAATACTATCACTGGGTGGATGGAGGAGCACCCTCATAGATGCAGGGAGAGGGGGATATCATAGGGAGGGGGCTTGCGGAGGGAAAACTGGGAAAGGGGATAACATTTGAAATGTAAACAGAGGAAAGATCCAATAAAAATAGGCGAATAAATACTATCATATTCAGGAAATACATAAATTTTTGGAGAGGACTTGTTCAAAGTATAATATATATGATGTCACATGACTGGTGATGTTGGACTCACCAAGACTGAGACACCATGCACATGTCTGCCCCAGATCTTCAGCATTCTTATGGATTGCAGTTCAGTGTTTTTATAGGATTCCTGGTGGGTCTCTGATACTTGTGCTTAATGTTATGTTCTTTTTCTATTATTGTTTGTTTTAGCCAATTCTGGTGTGTTAGTTCTTGTTTTTATTTTACCTTATTTTCATCCCTTAGAATCCTGTTTTCTTCTAATGAGAGACAGAAATGGGGTGTATCTGGATGGGAAGTGAGTTGGACCAAAACTTAGAGAAGTAAAGGAAGAGAAAATGATAATCAATATATGTTATGTGAAAAAATCTATTTTTAATAAAAGGGAAAAAAGAAAACAAATAAAACAAAAATATTTGAGACTTTCTTTGGGGTTGCATATAAGAGTTGCTATGGAGTTTTAAAGTTTGCTCTTTCCTCCCTCTTAAAAAAACATGCTTTAGAATTTCTGAAATGGGATTAGAACATCAATATATTTAAATAATGATTTTATATTATTCCAATGTGCAGGTGATACTAGAAGTAATTGGCTTCAGCTTTCTCTTCTTTGTTAGTTGGAAGGGTCCACATTGAACATTTTCATATGTATATTTCCAAATTCACACTCCAGCCATAACCTTCTGCTCTTTATTTTTCTCCTTTTTTCTTTTTCTTAGCCATTACATAGGGTATGACCACTTAGCAGTTGGACCAAAAAAGAAAAAAAATCCTAAGGTGTACTTCATTGAATATTTAGAAACACTCCATGGCCTTATTCCTAAACAATTACCTAAACATGGCCTTATTCCTAAACAATTACCTGTGATTTTTCTATTGCCTCTGATGGCAATATGCCTTCTTTATGTACAGAACTTTCTTTGACACTTTGCTCTTTTTTCCTATAAACACTATTCACTGTTCTATAAATACTACTTGGACTTACTTTCAATTATAAAACCCTTTTTTTTAGAATATATTTTACTTTTTTGTTTTTTTACTGGTTATTTTATTTATTTACATTTCAAATGTTATCCCTCTTCCCAGTTTCCCTTCCACAAGCTTCTTATTCCCTTTTCCTCCCCACTGCCTCTGTGAGGGTGTTCCCTCACCTACATACCCACACCTGCCTCAGTGGCCTAGCTTTCCCCAAGCCTCCACAGGACCAAGGGGTGACCCTCTCAGTGATGCCATATAAAGCAATCCTCTGCTACATATCCAGCTGGAGAACTAGGTCCCTCCATGAGTGTTTTTTGGTTGGGAGTTTAGTCCCTGGGACCTCTGTGGGGCTGGTTGCTTTATATTCGTATTGTTATTCTTCCTAGAGCCTCTCAGGGAGTAGCTATATAAGTCAGTAAGCACGTCATGACATCAAGAATAGGGTCTGAGTTTGGTGTCAGCAGAAAGGATGGATCCCTAGGTGAAGCAGTCTCTGGATGGCCTTTTCTTCAGTTTCTGCTCCACTCTTTGTCCTTGCTTTTCATTTTAACAGGAGGAATTCTGGACTGATATTTTTGAGGTGGTTGAGTGGCCCCATCCCTCAACTTGGGGCCATGCCTAGCCACTGGATATGGTCTCACACAGGTTCTATCTCCCTTTTGTTGGGTATTTTAGTTAAGGTCCTCCATGTTGGGTCCTGGGAACCTCTTGGGTACCTGACATCTAAGAATTTCTAGTGGCTACCTCCAATTTGCTCTCCCCCACTGCTATATACCTACTTTCAAATTCCTGGCCCTCTGTACTTCTCCCCCATCTCCACCCATATCTGAAATGGCTCCGCTTTTCCCTCCCCCTCCATTCTCCCTCCAAGTTCTCTCTCTCCCTCTACTTCTCAAAGATTATTCTTTTCCCCCTACTGAGTAGGAAAGTACTATCCACACTTTGGTGTGATCTTCTTTCTTCTTGAGTTTCATATGGTCTGTGAGTGGTATTATGGGTATTCAGAGATTTTTGTTGTTGTTGTTAATATCCACTTATCATTGAGTACATACCATGTGTGTTCTTTTGTGACTGGGTTACCTCACTCAGGATATTTTCAACTTCCATCCACTTGCCTGTGAATTTCATGAAATCATTGATTTTAATAGCTAAGTAGTATTCCAATGTATAAATGTGCCACATTTTCTGTATCCATTTCACTGTTGAGAGACATCTGGGTTATTTCTAGCTTTTGACTATTATAAATAAGGCTGCTATGAACATAGTGGAGCATGTGTCCTTGTTATATGCTAGAGCATCTTTTGGGTATATGCACAGGAATCTTATAGCTGGGTCCTCAGGTAGAACTATTTCCCATTTTCTGAGGAAAAGTCAGACTGATTTGCAGAGTGGTAGTATCAGCTTGCAATCCCTCCAGCAATGGAGGAGTGTTCCCCTTTCTCCATATCCTTGCCAGCATCTGCTGTCACTTGAGTTTTTTATCTTAGCCATTCTGACTGGCATGAGGTGGAATCTCAGGGATGTTTGATTTGCATTTCCTTAATGAATAATGATGTTGAAATTTCTTTAAGTGCTTCTCAGCCAATTGAGATTCCTCAGTTGAGATTCTCTGTTTACTTCTGTACCCCATTTTTAATAGGGCTATTTGGTTCTCTCGAGTCTAACTTCTTGAATTCTTTGTATATTTTGGATATTAGCCCTCTATCACATGTAGGATTGGTAAAGATCTTTTCCCAATCTGTTGGTTGCTGTTTTGTCTTATTGACACTGTCCTTTGCTTTACAGAATCTTCTCAATTTTATGAGATCCTATTTATCAACTCTTGATCTTAGAGCATAAGCCATTGGTATTCTGTTCAGGAAAATTTCCCGTGTACCCATATTTTTGAGGTTCTTTCCCACTTTTTCTTCTATTAGATTCATTGTATCTGGTTTTATGTGGAGGTTCTTGATCCACGTAGACTTTAGCTTTGTATAAGAACAGGTCAGTTTTCATTCCTCTACATGCTGACTATCAGTTGAACCTGCTCCATTTGTTGAAAATGCTGTCTTTTTTCCCCTGGATGGCTTTAGCTTCTTTGTCAAAGATCAATTGACCATAAGTGTGTGGGTTCAGTTCTGAGTTTTTAGTTCTAATCCACTGATCTACTTGTCTGTCTTTTTACCAATACCATGCAGTTTTTATCACTATTGCTCTGTAGTATAGCTTGATATCAGAAATGGTGATTCCCCCAGAAGTTCTTTTATTGTTGAGAATGTTTTTTGATATCCTGGGTTTTTTCCTATTCCAGATAAATTTGAGAATTGCTGTTTCTATCTCTGTGACGAATTGGGTTGGAATTTTGATGGGGATTGCATTGAATCTATAGATTGCTTTAGGTTAGATGACCATTTTTACTATGTTAATCCTGCCAATACATGAGCATGGAAGATCTTTACATCTTCTGTGGTCTTAAGGACTTGAAGTTCTTGTCATACAGATATTTCACTTGCTTGTTTAGCATCACACCAAGAAAATTCATATTATTTGTGACTATTTTGCAGGGTATTGTTCTCTTAATTTCTTTCTCAGCCCATTTATCCTTTGTTTCAGCAAACTTTGATGTTGTTTATCAGTTGTAGGAGTTCTCTTGTTGATTTTTGTGGGTCACTTATGTATACTATCATATCATCTGCAAATAGTGATATCTTGACTTCTTCCTTTCAAGTTTGTATCCCTTTGATCTCCTTTTGTTGCCTAATTGCTCTGGCTAGAACTTCAAGTACTGTATTGAATAGATAGGGAGAAAGTGGGCAGCCTTATCTTTTCCCTGAATTTAATGGGATTCCTTCAAGTTTCTCTCCATTTAGTTTGAAGTTGGCTATTGGCTTGCTATATATTGCTTTTATTATATTTATGTTTGGGCCTTGAATTACTATTCTCTCCAATACTTTTAGCATCAAGAGGTGTTATATATTGTCAAAAGCTTTTTCAGCAATTAATGAGATGATCATGTGTTATTTTTTTCCTTTGAATTCGTTTATATAGTGGATTATGTTGGATTCTACAACTTCACTGAATACACTTGCAAGTGACCATTTTAACTTGAAATGCATTTCGTGATGCAGACCCATTCATTCGGTTAACTTCTCAGTCATCCTCTTCAACTACATCTATGTAAACAGTAGGTGACTTAGTTTTGTCAAACCTTATTTTTATTGAGGGCTCTTAAATGCTTTGACCTTTCTTTTAACCCAAAACCAACCAGACCTAGTGGAAAAGAAGGAATATAGGGAAGTGGACCTGTTCATAAATGGTTTTTGGAGCAACTTCCATTTATCTTGTCTGGAAATCAGTAGTTTAGTTCACAGGTCAGCAGTAGCAAGTCCATCCACTCTTGAATATTTCATGAATATACTATCAGACAGTTGAATAGTGTTGGGATAGCAAACCTGAATCAGCAGTGATGCCATTACCTAGAAGAGATGGTCAGTCCTCAGCCTTGGCACAATTCAAGAGCCAAAAGGGATGTGAAGAAAAGTTCTCTCTTAGTGAAGCAAATATCAATGAGGACACAAGATCAATGAGCGTTGCACAGCTAGCTCTCTAAGCAATCCAAGGTCAGCCTCTGCCATTGTTCATCTAGTCCCTTTTTATACTCCTTCCCAAACATCATGTGTCTATGGATCCTGCCTAAGCACATGTTTTGCCTCAGCATATCAGTTTGTCTCAACTGACATCATTCTGCCAATGAGCCTGAGTCCATGAAAACAGCAGGAAGCTGCAGCATATCACCAGAAGATTTTTGGTGCTTTTCTCTCTGTAGAGTCACCACAAATGGAGCTCAACTAAGCAGTGTAAGGAGGACCGATATATGCATGCCCTTTCAAGTGCTTGCTTTAGCAGAGCATCCTTTCTCCTATGTCTACATCATCAAAATGTTCCTTCACAAGTCTGCCTTAACTATTCAACTATGTCCACTCTGATGAAATGTTCCTTCATTTGCTTTCCCCTAGCAAAACACCATCTAACACAATTGAACTTCCAAAAAAAACCCTAATTTTCCACTTCAACAGTCCATATTATTGTATCTTTAAACTGTTCTACATAATCATTTAGTTGTAATTATAAATATGGACTCTGTGACAAATTTTGGGGGTTTGATATCATGGCTCAGCCACATAATGACTTTGGGTAAATAAGTTAATTTTTCTGCAACCGAGTTTACCCATCAGCAAAGGCCATACTTCATTGTACTGTTGAATAGATACAAGATACCCCTCAAAAAGCCCATATGTTGAAGGCTTGATTACAAGGGTGGTAGTATTGGGAAGATGTTGAGCATTTAAAATGTAGACATAATGGGAATTATTTTGGTCTGTAGAGAATATGTCCATTAAAGTAATAATTGGACTATAGTCATTTCCTCTCCTTTTGTTCCTTGTGTCTTATCATTTTGCTACTATGATATATTAGACTGTTCATGACAAACATCAATAGGGCCAACTAGTCACAAAATAAAACCTCTGAGAACTCTCAGATAAAAGAAACATTCTCATCAATTGATTTGCTCAGGTAACAGAGAGCTGACAAGCATAGGATAATAACACCTGCATGGTACTGTTATGAAGATTAAATAAAATATTGTTGGTGAAGGTCCTAAAGAACTGCCTATTATATAGTTGACATCTATTTGTGGTTACTACTGTTATTATTAATATAAACATTATTTCTAAATATCTTGTCTAAGTGAAGGTATTAATTGCCTAATTAGTTATAAATGGTAAAAAGTTAATTGCCATTCTTACCTGGTTAACATCTTACCCCTTCCTATCCATTATGAATTTACAGTGCTTTTTCAAATGTTCACACTTCACATCACAGTAGTTGAGCCAAATATATGTGTACTTATAATCAGTAAGAGTTGATTGTGCATATCTATCCTATCCCATTGCAGTATTCTTTACCATCCAATTAGTAGCAACAACCTGACAGAGGGTGGAGGATAATTGGTCAGAGTCTAATACAACATTGAAATCAGCAAACCCTACAAATTAAGGATCTTTTATAAAGAATTGGTTGTTACATATCTGCAGACACACCACTTTTTGTACACTGTGACCTCTTCGAATTACCACAAAGCATGCTGATTATCTATTTCTGCCTCTATTCTTGGTATATTCAGGTCTATAGTAATACCAGAAGAAATTCATGTTCTGAAAACATGAGTACCATCATGTCATCACTCTTCAGATTGAATAATTCAGTATCTCTTCATCCCCTTAGGTTAAAAGCATAAATCTTTAGGATAGCATACATAATCTGTACTGATTCTGTCAGTATCCCATTTTCACGCTCTGGGCACTCACCTTCCTTTTATATGAAAAGCCTTTATTACCACAAGCACATGGAAGTTTCTGCCAGAGGCATTTTTTCAACCTAGTTAGAAGACTAAGAGTGTCAGAGAGTTAATTCACAGGGGAGCAGCCTATGCCTAAAAGTGCAAGGGAGTCATCTGGAATTATATAAATGAACATATTCTATCTAGTAGGATGAGTCAGAGTTATCTAGTGGATACCAGTTTACAACAGCTGTAATGATTTGATCTTCCTGAGATTATCTCCCAAATAAAATACAGTCTTTAACTTCATTATTTTAGGGTCTATTTCCAAAGGAGCCTAAGGAAAACACTATTATTCAATGCTTGCCTTTGCTCTACTTTAGGCTTGTCATCCTTCTTCTATCCTGACTTCAATATGTACAGAACAACTCCACATATAATTTTCTAAGGGGATCTTTGTGTTTGGTTCCTCTAAATGATGTGCAGGTGATGTTTACTTTAATCTGGAATAGGAATCACCTGACAACTTTAGCCAATCCTTCTAACCACAACCAACTTTGCCTTCATCACTGCTGTCTCTTTCTGCTGGGTCAGGACTCTGATAAGTTAAGTCATGTTTTCCTCACAAAACTGTTCTCCAGTGGATAGTGAGTTCATTTCTGCATCCTTTTCTTGATCAGTCTATCCACCCTGCTCTTACCGTTGGCATGACAAATACAGTCAAGTCAATAAAGATTTTGTGAGAGCATCCATTTTTCCTGACACTTTGTTCCCTGTCTTCTCATCCTCAGAGAAAGAGTTCAATAAGGATTTTATACTGAGAAACAACTGCTTTCATGTGTTTCCCCATGACTGTTGTATAATTACAAACATTATCAGAAAATAAGCTATTTGCATAAATATAGCCAAACATTTTGCATTAGTGCTGTTGATATGTTTTATAAAAATTCAGCAGCTTTTAGTTTTGACATTTTCTTACTATCTCTGCATTTCAGTATTACCTTCCGGCTTTGCAATTAAGGAAAGACTTAGGATTTTGAGGAAAAAGCTTATACTATTTAGAAGTAGCAAAAGACCCAAGGCACTGCGGAATCCTCCAATTCTGTCTGGAAGGGGTTACTCCAGCTGTGACTATAGATCCTCTTCAGAAGAGCTGGCCTCCCTGTTATCCTCACAACTGTATTTTGTGCTTTCTGTTTTTGTTGGTGTTTATTTGTTTGCTTTTTTTTTTTGAAAGAGTGTCACACTGTGTAGACCAGGCTGGCCTTAAGGTCAGAGAACTGCCTGCCTCACAAGGGCTGGGATTGAAGGTATTGCGAGGCTACTGTGTATACTCTGTTGAATATTTTTCACTTACAGAATTTCAGCAAAAAGGCCTGGGAGGTTGACTCATCATCTTTATTCAGGAAGAAATCCTGGAGGCCAGACTTAGCAATTTTTCTTCTTACTGTATAGACAAGTCTTGATTAGAAATAGATGCTCTGCTTCCAGAAATGATGCCTACTTAGGTAGAAAACAACAGTTCATAAAGGGTGAGCAATAATTTTAATGTGGAGATATCAAGATTCCTTAGACCCAGATGTATTTTAAATTAATATATTCAGTTAAAACATTCTGGGTACTCACTATAGGTAATATGAAGTGGTGGAGGCTAAGGAATATTGAGAATACATGGAAAAATCATTCCATCTAGCTCCCTACCCCTAGTAAATTATTACTTTAATATCTTAAGGATAATCCATTATTTTTCTAATTTATATCAAATAACTAGATATAGAGTAATAGAATTGTCATTAATCTTACACATAAGTAGAAAAATATTTGAGCATGTGGCTTTCCAGATTCTCTGCTCACATGTTTTATGTAATTGCTGTCCACATTTGAATGCCTTAGTGGCAACTATCTAGGAACCTCTGTTCTTCTATCTTTTTTCTAATGTTTTGGTTGACACTAAGAAAGTTGAGATGGCTGATAGATTACACAGGAGAAGTAAAACCTGGTCAAAAAAATACTAAGATAAAGTGGAGTGTTTGAATATAGGGAGTGGTATAGGAAAGCCCTGGGACCTGAAATCTTAAAAGAAGTATGTGCAAAAACAGTAATTCACACAACATGTAATATATCAATATTAAGAATTTCAGAAAGTCCTAGAAAGTATGTTCACATAAGCAAATAATACAATCAAGATGGGGCAGTTGGATCATTACCAATATGAGAAGAAAAGCTAAAAATGATATATGTAGCAAACAAAGTTATGAAATTCCTAAATCAGTGTTCACTAGGTGTGAGCCAAAAGTTTCCTTTGTATCCAAGACTTCCTTGGATACAAATCCTTTATTCAACCAAATAGTTGGTATGAATTATTTAATATATCTATGTCTCATGTTGCTCATTTGTCAATAACAACAACAACAAAACAGTATGTCATTATTTTTGTTTGTTGAGCAAAACATATTGTTAAAAAAATTAAATAAAAAGCCAGAAACAAGATTTGTATGACACATATTTCACATGTGCCTTAAAGGAAAAAATGAAGAATTAATGATTAAAATTGTAAGATACTTTTGATTATAATATGCATCCAAATTTTCAGAAAGAACTTTTTTTCAGAAATAGGTATTTAAGAATAAATGAAATCAGGAAAGTAGAAGTATTCCACTCACATGGATGCCAGAAAAATAATATAAACTAAATGTGTGAAAAGCACTTATAATACCTACTGGTACCAGGTAAATGTTGTCTACAGCTCCATGGATGTGAAACTATAGGACTTGTTTTATTTGTAACACCTTGATATCTGAACATATATGTTTCTCCAATTATAGTTTCAACCTTCATCTACTATGATTTTATAACAGCAAGAAACCTTTTAAAATCTCAAACTCCATGATGCCAGAATGAGTCAGTTCTCTTGTTGCAAGGTGATTCTGACACCTGGTTAGATGTGGAATTGTAGGAATAAAACGGATAGGGTACTGAGTATGCTTCTAACATTTGTTTTATAATGTGCACTTAAAATGAATTGTTATCTCTATATCTTCAGTACATACAGTTGTAATAGTAAGATACAACTTAACTAAAAAAAAAAAACTACACTAGCTTTACAATTTTTACTAGCATCTGTTTTCCCACCTCTTCGACATTTTTGCATGATGGCTTCTTACTATTTGTATTACATTCGATACTCTAAAGATTTGTTTTATTTTTTTTGTGTGATTGTGTGTTTTGTGTGCATGTATTTCTGTGCACTACATGTAAGCCTAGTGTACATAGAAGCCAGAAACAGATGTTAGATTCCTAGAACTGGAAGTAGAAATTATTGTGAGTCGCAGTGTGGATGCTGGGACCTGAAGCTCCTTGTTTTCAACAAGGATAAGTGCTTTTAACTAGCTTGCCATATCTCTAGCTCCGAAATGATTATTTTTATAAAATATTTTCTGAAATAGTTAAATGATTTAAAAGAGAAACCAGTGAAAATTCAAAAGTGAACTTTTAAGATCTGTATAAATGTAGATGATACTCAGTATATAAAATCTGTTTACATAACTTTGGGAGAACAGAGTTCTTGTCTCATACTTTATAACTGAATTTTTTAGACTTGAATAGTGGGAAAGAGCCTTGAACACATTGGTACAGG
>NC_045030.1:149535202-149545690 GCF_008632895.1 Mastomys coucha | reverse complement strand
AGCTCCTTCATTGAGGACCCTGTACTCAGTCCAATGGATGGCTGTGAGTCTCTACTTCTGTATTAGTCCTCTGCATCCCAAGTGCTAGGTTTGAAGGCATGTGCCACCACTGCCTGGCCTAAATAGAATTTTCAAGTGAGGAAACTTGAATGGCTGAGAATTACCTAAAGAAATGTTCAACATCCTTAGTTTTCATTGAAATTTAAATCAAAACAACCCTGAGATTCCACCTTAAACACCAATCAGAATGGCTAAGATCAAATCTCAGGTAACAGCAGATGCTGGTGAGGATATGGAGAAAGAGGAGGACCCCTCTATTGCTGGTGGGATTGCAAGCTAGTACAACCACTTTGAAAATCAATCAGGCAGTTCCTCAGAAAATTGGAAATAGTTCTACCTGAAGACCCAGTTATACCACTCCTGAGCATATACCCAGAAGATGCTCTAACATGAAGTAAGGATACATGCTCTACCATGTTCATAGCAGCCTTATTTATAATAGCCAGAAGCTGGAAACAACCCAGATATCTCTCAACTAAAAAATGGATACAGAAAATGTGGTATATTTATACAATGGAATACTACTCAGCTATTAAAAACGAGGACTTCACACATTTTGCAGGCAAATGGATGGAGTTAGAAAATATCACTCTGAGTGAGGTAACTCAGACACAAAAGGACATACATGGTATGTACTCACTACTAAGTGAATATTAGTCCAAAAGCTCAGAATACCCATGGTACAACTCACAGACTATATTAAGCTTAATACAGATGACCAAAGTGTGGATGTTTCAATCCCACTTAGAAGGGTGAACAAAATAATCATGGGAGATAGAGGGAGGGACATTCCTGAGTGGGAAAGATGAGGGGGAGGGAAAAGGGGGAGCAGGTTCAGGTATGGGAAAAGACAGAAGAGTAGTCAAGAGGGCCCGAAGAATAAATAGAAATATGTAAGGGGAGCAGGGAACTGGGAATGGAAAAATCACTAGAAAGTCCCAGACACCAAGGATATGAGAGGTTCCTATGAACCATTAGCAGGAATACCCAACAGAGGGGAGATTGAACCTAAAGAAACTACCTCCAATATATAGGCATGGCCCCCAGTTGAGGGAAGGGGCCAACACCCATCTCAAAAATTTCAACCCAGAAGTGTTCCTTTGTAAAGGAAACACAGGAACAAAAAATGGAGCAGAGACTGAAGGAAAGGCCATCTACAGACCATCCCTCCTCGTGATCCATCCCATCCTCAGATACCAAATTCTGACACTATTGCTGATGTCAAGAAGTGCTTGCAGACAGGAGCCTAGTATGGCTGATCTCTGAGAGGCTTTGCTAGCACCTGACTAAGACAGATGCAGACACTCACACCCATTGGACTGAGCCTGAGGATCCCAACGGAAGAGTTAGGAAAGGACTCAAGAAACTGAAGCAGATTGCAACGCCGTAGGAAGAACAACAATATCAATTAAATGGACCCCTCAAAGCTGCCAGGGACTAAACCACCAACCAAAGAGTATACATGGGTGGGTCCATGCCTCTTGCTCCATGTGTAGCAGAAGACTGATTTATCTGACATCAATGGGAGGAGAGGCACTAGATCTTGTGGAGGTTTGTTGTCCCAGTGAAGTGGATGCTAGATGGATCAGGCAGGAGTGGGTAGATAGGTGGGAGATTACCTCTTAGGAACAAAGGAAAGGGGGAGGGGAGGGGCAGTTGCAGAGGGGAGATGAGTAAGATGGATAACATTTGACATGTAAATAAATAAAATAATAAATTAAGAATAAAAAGCGAAAACTTCAAGCTAATTCAGGCAATAACCTGAAACATTAAGTCAATGTGTTACATACATATTCAAATAATTGTTAATGTTGACAAAGAAACAACCAAAAAAAAAAAAAGAAAATTGTTTCATGCCAACTTAAAGATAAAAGCTTACCTGTAAAATTATTTTTCGATACAAAAATTCTACATGATTTATGAGCTAAAATTTCAGTCACAATGCCAAATTTCATATAATACAATGAGTAAAGATTTCACAAGAAGGAACATATGACTTAAGGCAACTGTTTAATATATATCACACATTCAAAAGATCAAGAACTGTTCTTGTCTAAAAGAACTGTAAGGACAATTATGGAGAAGACACTGAAGGAAATGTGGCCCAATGACCAGCACAACTATGGATCCATCTCATGGGAGGATACCAAGGCTTGATACTATTAATGATATTATGATGTTCTTACAGCCTGGCATGGCTGTCCTCTGAGAGGCCCTACCAGCAGCTGACTGATACAGAAGCACATACTTACACCCAACTGTTGGACTGAAGTCAAAGACCAGTATGGTTGAATTAGGGGAATAATGGAAGAAGTTGAAAGGGAGAGCAACCCCATAGGAAAACAAGCAGTCTCAACTACACAAGACCCCAGGGAGCTCCCAGAGGCTGAGCCACTAACCAGGACAAACATAGGCTGGTCCAAGGCCCCTGGCACATATGTAGTAGAGGTCTTCCTGGTCTGGTCTTAGTGGGAGAAAATGTGCTTAATCCTTGAGAGACTTGAGGCCCTAAAGGGGGAGGCCTGATGGATGAGTTCCTTCTCAGAGGCAAAGGAGTGGAGGAATAGGATGAGTAACAGTGGGAGGGGGAAATGGAGGGGGGCAAAAAATAGAATGTAAATAAAAAATAAAAATTGGAAAAAAAGATAAGTCTATAAACGTAAAACAGCAATTTAATTAATCTCAGTAATTTTGAATATTTGGTAAGTAAAATTAAGAAGTATGTGTTTTTACTTGTTAAATGTAAAGACATTAAACTCTGAATGAACTCTAACATTCTCATTCATTCTTCAACAAAAGGTGCAGTTTACATCATATTACTTATGTTAGTGATTTGTAACTATACAAAAATGCAGTAAAATAGGAAATGATATCATATAGCACAAAGGAAACAAAGCTTTCATTATAAAATGCAGGATAATGCACTGATTTTATTTCTTAAAATTAAGCAAGATTTAATAAACATACACAATGAAAATCAGATATAGACAATAAAGTACTTTGTTTATAAAAAATAACTGCTATATGACAATTCATAAAAGAAAACAGTTAAACTAAATTTATTGAAATGATTTTATATATGTAATTATAACTTTTCATTAATAATGCAAGGAATCTAATTAAGAGAATAGTCTATTAACTATAATTTTGTAAAATACTTGCTTCGAGTAATGAAATTTTTTCTACATGTTAAGAATAATATAAAACTTCATCAATGATTCTCCACTGTAAGATGATTCAGCATAAAAATCTGCAGAATTTCTTAATCTATTTCATTAATATAAAAAGTTGAATTGTTATACTGCAAATGACCTAATTTCATTGTTCTTTACATCTTTCCTCATCTGTAGATTCTAGATTTTATATTAATGGATGAAGTCACACACACACATTTTTAAATGCTATTTGTTTTATAATTTAGACATAAAAATATGTGTTAAACATGTGTGTGTTCATATTTCTTTCTCTTTACATAGATAAATAGATAGGGTTAAATTAAGTCTGTGGAAACATAAGAATAATATACTAATGGGAGGAGAAAAGAGAAAGAGGAGATGGTGGTGAATAATGTAAAAATATGTGATATATAAAAATTTTCATGAACCCATCATTGTATAGAATAATGTATGTAGAATAATTTAAAAATTATATTTATAAAAATGAATTTACTATTTAACATGGCTATAATATAAAAATATGCCAGGTGATTTTAATTATATTAAGATGGTTGATTTTAATTATATTAAGATGGTAGATCTTATGGCGTATTCTTGCTAAAAAAAAAATCTTAAAAATGTAAGAAAGTAGTGGGGAGGCCTCCCATCTATACCTAGAAGTGATGCGGTGAATCCCCAACCATCACTGCCCCTTCCCTGCAAGCAGAGAGACTGCCTTCAGGGAGTGCTTTAACCCAGGGACTCTGGCAAGGTCCACCATTTTCTCTCTGGTGACTTTGTAAGGTGGGACCAGCCGGGAGGCACAGGCCTCATAAGTCACAGGGCAGCAGGGACAGGATCTTTTCTACCTCAGACCACACCTAGGAGGGACAACAGATCCACAGCCCTCTCTCCACCTTTTGCACAAGTGGAGATCCTGTCTACAGGGTGTGCTCTGACCCCAGGACTCAGGACAGACAACTGATCCATGGCCATCTGCACCCGGGATTTTCCAGAAGAGAGTTGAGATCTCAGAACTGCTGACACAGGCTTACAGACCCACAGGTGGAACAAGCTCTAGTCAGAGACAGCAAGGACATCTCACACCAGAGATCAACAGATGGCAAAAGGCAAACGCAACAACCCTACCAACAAAAACCAAGACTACTTGGCTTCATCAGAACCTAGTACTCCCACCACAGCAAGTCCTGGTTATCCCAAAACACTGGAAAAGCAAGATTTGGATCTAAAATTATATCTCACATTGGTGCTAGAGGAATTTGAGGACATGAATAACTCCCTTAAAGGAATACAGGAGAACACAGGTAAAGAGGTACAAGCCCTTAAAGAAGAAACAAAAAATTCCCTTAAGGAATTACAGGAAAACACAAACAAACAGGTGAAGGAACTGAGCAAAACCATCCAGGACCTAAAAATGGAAGTAGAAACAATTAAGAAATTACAAAGAGAGACAACATTGGATTGGAAATCTTAGGAAAGAAATCAGGAGTCATAGATGCAAGCATCAACAACAGAATACAAGAAATAGAAGAGAGAATCTCAGGGACAGAAGACACCATAGAAAACATTGACACAACAGTCAAAGAAAATGCAAACTGCAAAAAGTTCATAACCCAAAATATCCAGGAAATCCAGGACACAATGATAAGACCAACCTAAGGATAGTAGGTATAGATGAGAGTGAAGACCTCCAAATTAAAGGGCCAGTAAATATCTTCAACAAAATTATAGAAGAGAACTTCCCTAACCTAAAGAAAGAGATTCCCATGAACATACAAGAAGCCTATAGAACTTCAAATAGACTGGACCAGAAAAGAAATTCCTCCTACCACATAATAGTCAAAACACCAAATGAACAAAACAAAGAAAGAACACTAAAAGCAGTAAGGGAAAAGGGTCAAGTAACATATAAAAGCAGGCCTAGCAGAATTACACCAGACTTCTCACCAGAGACTATAAAAGCTAGAAGATCCTGGGCAGATGTCATACAGACCCTAAGAGAACACAAATGGCAGCCCAAACAACTATACCTAACAAAACAATCAATCACCATAGATGGAGAAACCAAAGTATTCCATGACAAAACCAAATGCACACAATATTTCCACAAATCCAGCCCTTCAAAGGGTAATAAATGGAAAAATCCAACACAAGGAGGGGAACTATATCTCTGAAAAAGCAAAAGTGTAATCTTCCAACAAACCTTAAAGAAGATAGCCACATGAACAGAATTCCAACTCTAACAACAAAAATAACAGGAAGCAACAACTACTTTTCCTTAATATCTATTAATATCAATGGACTCAATTCCCCAATAAAAAGACATAGACTATGAGATTGGGTACATAAACAGGATGCAACATTTTGTTGCATACAGGAAACCCACCTGAGTGACAAAGACAGACACTACATCAGAATAAAAGGCTGGAAAACAATTCTCCAAGCCAATGGTCCCAAGAAAAAAGCTGGAATAGCTATTCTAATATCGAATAAAATAGACTTTCACCCTAAAGTAATCAAAAAAGATAAGGAGGGAAACTTCATATGATCTACCAAGATGAACTCTCAATTCTGAACATCTATTCTTCAAATCAAAGGGCATCTACATTCATAAAAGAAACTTTACTAAAGATCAAAGCACACATTACACAGCACACAATAGTAGAGGGAGATTTCAATACCCCACTCTCTTCAATGGACAGATAATGGAAAGAGAAACTAAACAAGGACACAGTGAGACTAACAGAAGTTATGAAACAGATGGATTTAACAGATATCTATAGAACATTTTATCCTAAAACAAAAGGATATACCTTCTTCTCAGCACCTCATGGTACCTTCTCCAAAATAGACCATATAACTGGACTCAAATCAGGCCTCAACAGATACAAGAAGATTGAAATAATTCCTTGTATCCTATCAGATCACCATGGACTAAGGCTGTTCCTCAATAACAACATAAACAATAGAATGTCTACATACAATTGAAAGCTTAACAACACTCTACTGAATGATTACTTGGTCAAGGAAGGAAAAAGAAAGAAATTAAAGACTTTCTAGAGTTTAATAAAAATGAAGCCCCAACATACCAAAACTTATTGGACACAATGAAAGCAGTCTTAAGAGGAAAACTAATAGCTTTAAGTGCCGCCAAAAAGAAACAGGAGAGAGCATACACCAGCAATTTGAGAGAATACCTGAAAGCTCTAGAACAAAAAGAAGCAACTTCACCCAAGAGGAGTTTAAGGCAGGAAGTAATCAAACTCAGGGCTGAAATGAACCAAATGAAACAAAAACAACTATACAAAGAATCAAAACCAGGAGCTGTTTTTTTGAGAAAATCAACATAATAGATAAACACTTAGCCAGTCTAACTTGAGGACACAGAGACATTATTCTAATTATCAAGATCAGAAATAAAAAGGAGAACACAACAACAGACACTGAGGAAATCCAGAAAATCATGGATTTACATGGATTGCTACAAAAGCATATACTTAACAAAACTGGAAAACCTAGATGAAATGGACAATTTTCTACACAGATACCTGGTACCAAAGTTAAATCAAGATCAGATCAATGTTCTAAACAGTCCCATATCTGCTAAGGAAATAGAAACAGTCATTAATAGTCTCCCAACCAAAAAAAGCCCAGGACCAGATAAATTTACTGCAGAGTTTTATCAAACCTTCAAAGAAGACCTAATACCAACACTCTTCAAGCTATTCAACAAAATAGAAACAGGAGTTACTCTACCCAATTCATTCTACAAAGCCACAAGTACTCTTATGCCTAAACCACACAAAGACCTAACGAAGAAAGAAAACTTCAGACCAATTTCCCTCATGAATATCTATGCAAAAATACTCAATCAAATTCTTGCAAACTGAATCCAAGAACACATCAAAATGATCATCCATCATGATAAAGTAGGCTTCATTCCAGGGATGCAAGGATGGTTTAATATATGGAAATCCATCATTGTAATTCACTATATAAACAAACTCAAAGAAAATAAAAACCAAATGATTATCTCATTAGATGCTGAGAAAGCATTTGACAAAATCCAACATCCCTCCATGATAAAAGTCTTGGAAAGATCAGCAATTCTAGGCCCATACTTAAACACAGTAAAAGAAATATACAGAAAACCAGTAGCCAACATCAACTTAAATGGAGAGAAACTTGAAGCAATCTCACTAAAATCAGGAACTAGACAAGGCTGCCCACTCTCTCCCTACCTATTCAATATTGTACTTGAAGTCCTAGCCAGAGCAAATAGATAACAAAGGGATACAAATTGGAAAGAAAGAAGTCAAATTATCAATATTTGCTGATGACATGATAGTATACTTGTGACCCCAAAAATTCCACAAGAGAACTAATAAACCTGATAAATAACTTCAGCAATGTAGCTGGATATAAAATTAACTCAAGCAAATCAAAGGCCTTCCTTTACACAAAGAATAAACGGGCAGAGAAAGAAATTAGGGAAACAACACCCTTCACAATTGTTACAAATAATATAAAATACCTTGGTGTAACTCTAACTAAGCAGGTAAAGGATCTGCTTGACAAGAACTGCAAGGCTCTTAAGAAGGAAATTGAAGAACATCTCAGAAGATGGAAAGATCTCCCATGCTCGTGGACTTGCAAGATTAATATAGTAAAATGTCCATCTTACCGAAGGCAATCTACAGATTCAATGCAATCCCCATCAAAACTCCAACTCAGTTGTTCACAGATTTAGAAAGAGCAATTTGCAAATTCATCTGGAACAACAAAAACCCTGGATAGCCAAAACTATTCTCAACAATAAAGGAACCTCTGGTGGAATCACCATCCCGGACCTTAAGCTGTACTACAGAGCAATTGTGATAAAAACTGCATGATATTGGTTCAGTTACAGGCAGGTAGATCAATGGAACAAAACTGAAGATGCAGAAATGAACCCACACACCTATGGTCACTTGATCTTTGACAAAGGAGCTAAAACAATAAAGTGGAAAAAAGACAGCATTTTCAACAAATGGTGCTGGCTCAACTGGCAGTTAGCATGTAGAAGAATGCAAATTGAACCATTCCTATCTCCTTGTACAAAGCTCAAGTCCAAGTGGATCAGGGAATTCCATATCAAACCAGATACATTGAAACTAATATAGAAGAAAGTTGGGAAGAACCACGAGCACATAGGCACAGGGGAAAATTTCCTGAACAGAATACCAATAGTTTATGCTCTAAGATCAAGAACTAACAAATGGGACCTCATAAAGTTGCAAAGCTTCTGTAAGGCAAATGACACTGTCAATAGGACAAAATGGCAACCAAAAATTGGGGAAAAGATCTTTACCAATCCTATATCTGGTAGAAGGCTAATATCCCATGCATACAAAGATCTCAAGAAGTTAGAATCCGAGAACCAAATAACCCTATTTAAAAATGGGTTACAGAGCTAAACAAAGAATTCTCAACTGAGGAATACCAAATGGCTAAGAAGCATCTAAAAAATGTTCAACATACTTAGTCATCAGGGAAATGCAAATCAAAACACCCTGAAATTCCACCTCACACCAGTCAAAATGGCTAGGATAAAAAACTCAGGTGATAGCAGATGCTGGCAAGATTGTGGAGAAAGAGGAACACTCCTTCATTGCTGGTGGGATTACAAGCTGGTACAACCACTTTGGAAATCAGTTTGGCAGTTCCTCCAGAAATTGGACTTAGTTCTACTGGAGGACCCAGCTATACCACTCCTAGGCATATACCCAGATGATGTTCCAACATGTAATAAGGACACATGCTCCACCATGTTCATAGCATCCTTATTTATAATTGCCAGAAGCTGGAAACAACCCAGATATCTCTCAACAGAGGAATGGATACAGAAATTGTTGTGCATCTACACAATGGAGTACTACTCAGCTATTCAAGACAATGAATTTATGAAATTCTTAGGGAAATGGATGGATCTGAAGAATATCATCCTGAGCGAGATAACCCAATCACAAAAGAACACGCATGGTATGCACTCTCTGATAAGTGGTTATTAGCCCAGAAGTTCGGAATACATGAAGAACAACGCAGAAACCACAAGAAACTCAAGAGTAAGGAAGACCAAAATGTGGACATTTCATTCCTTCTTAAAAGGGGGAACAAATTACCCACAGAAGTTGCAGAGACTAACTATGGAGCAGAGACTGAAAGAAAGACAAGCCAGCCTTATATAGCTGTCTCCTGAGTGACTCTGCCAGTATCTTAGTAATACAGATGTAGAGGCTCACAGCCATCCATTGAACTGAGTACAGGGTCCTCAATGAAGGAGCTAGAGAAAGGACCCAAGGAGCTGAAGGGTTTGCAGCCTCTTAGGACGATCAACAATATGAACTAAGTAGTACCCTCAGAGCTCCTAGGGACTCAACCACCAACCAAGGAGTATACATGGGGGGGTCTGATTGTTCTGGCAGCATGTGTATAGTAGAAGATTGCAAAGTCGGTCATCAATGGGAGGAGAGGCTCTTGGTCCTTTGAAGGTTCTGTGCCCCAGTGTAGGGGAATGTCAGGGCCAATGAGTGGGAGAGGGTGGGGTGGCAAGCACGGGAAGTGGGGAGGCAACAGGGGTTTGTTCTTGTTTTTTGTTTTTTTGAGGGGAACCTGGGAAAGGAGAAATCATATGACATGTAAGTAAAGAAAATATCTTATAAAAAAAGAATGTAAGTAAGTAGAAACATGTTTACTACCATTGTTTATAGTGATTGTAAAATGATTTCCACATATCTTCAAAATAATCCAAATGTACATATTAAATGTATGTAATTTTTATATAAAAATATGCCTCAATAAAGCCAAAATTTTCAAGTACAATAATTAAAAGTGTATCTTGCTCTTAAGTGGCATTTTGTAAATATTTAACTTATATAATATGAATCTATATATGGATCAATGTAAAGTAGTCTTAAAATAGTTGCTAAGATATACAAAAAAACAGTATTTTGTTTTTAAGGAAGACTATGAATAACTAGTGAGAACAAAATGTGTGCTTAAACATTAGTGGAAATAATTTATATTTTAAAAATATCATAGATAAAAGTCATGAATGTACCAGGAGATTAGTTGGAAAAAATGACACTTTTAGTACGAAATAAAGGAGAAAGGAGAACAGAGAAGAGAAAATGTAAAGCAGGGTAAATGACTAAAATTCATTATATAGATGTATGACTCTCTCAAAAGATAAAATAAAGAAAAAAACAACTTA
>NC_045030.1:149514682-149535192 GCF_008632895.1 Mastomys coucha | reverse complement strand
TTGAGTTCTAAGACTGATCAAGAGGACAAAGCATTCAGAGATATGATCTCACATTGGTTAAAAATTAGGCTTTCTGGGCCAAACTTCCCATATCCCTGCTTTGTCATGACCTAGATATTTAATTTCAAGCTAGTTATTTTATTTGTCTATGCCTAACATGCTTAATTCTATGATGGTATTTAATGGTTGTTGCCTTATTGCTCTAGTGAGAACTTCTAGTATTATACTGAATAGATATAGGGAGAGAGTGGGCAGCCTTATTTGGTCCCTGATTTTAGTGGGATTGCTTCAAGTATCTCTCCATTTAATTTGGTATTGGCTGCTAATTTCCTGTATATTGTTTTTATTATGTTTAGGTATGGTTCTTGAATTCCTGATCTCTCCAATACTTTTAACATGAAGGGATGTTATATTTTGTCAAATGATTTTTTCAGCATCTATAGAGAAGATCATGTACTTTTTTTCTTTCAGTTTGTTTATTTAGTGGATTATGTTGATGGATTTGCATATATTGAACCATCACTGCATCCCTAGGAGGAAGCCTACTTACTTGATCATGGTAAATGATCGTTTTAATGTGTTCTTGGATTCGGTTTGCAAAAATTTTATTGAGTATTTTTGCATCGATATTCGTAAGTGAAATTGGTCTGAAGTTCTCTTTCTTTGTTGGGTCTTTATATAGTTTATGTATAAGCATAACTGAGGCTTTGTAGAATGAATTAGGTAGTGTTCCTTCTGCTTCTACTTTGTGGAATAGTTTGAGGCGTGCTGGTATTAGATCTTCTTTGAAGGTCTGATTTGAAAATGATAGGTATCTCTGTATAATAAAGACCATGAGAAAAGAAAAAAATCAGTCTAAGCACAAACTACATCGTATGGTAGATTAATATTTCTCAATTAAAAACCATTTTCTGTAAGACATTAAGTAAAGCCTGATTCAGAGTCAGAAACTAGTAATGGCTAAACACAGAGAAGGTTCTTTGGGTACTTTATGCTCTTAGAAATGCACTTTTTTTTTTTTTTTTTTTTTTTTTTTTTTTTGGTTTTATGCTTGGCTGTTGATTTTTTCCAAGGTCCATTTATAGAATACAGTAACTCAAGCTGAATCCATTCTTTTTCATTGCAGCTAGCAGAGATGAAGAAAGAGCCAAAGACCGCATGACCTCCTCCTTTCAAGGAAGACCACTAGAATTACTCACAATTTTTTCCAAGTCACATGACAACTTATAACTGTTTAAAAATCTAAGAAATATCTTTTCTATGACTGTGACTATATCATTAATGATCAATTAGTGTTCTTTACTGTTCTTAATAATAAAGAACAATGAGGAATAGCCATTAATAAGAAGTTGTCTCTGGAATTAACTCACTGTTATCTAGCATGAGTCAGGGAACATCTAGTAGTTAAATATATATGTAGTAGCACACTCAATCTCATGTACTTATTTTCTATTTATAGTACAAATTGTTTGTAGGTGAATTTTAACATATTTTAAACTTTTAAAACCATGTACACACTAAACTGCCAATCACATTCTAGGAAAACATATGATGAAAATAATAAAATACAGTGAGAGACCTAGTAACTTTGATCAACAGAGATATATGCTATATTTAAGTCTAGTGAAAAGTATAAAAAATACAAACTTTTCCATTGTAAATCGAAGTGTGGCCATAAATACAATATACATTAATGAATAGGAAAAGGGAAAATAAGAGGAAGAAAACCAAAATTAGGTAAGAGAAAGGGAACCCTGAATTTAAAAAAATAAAATAAAATGATGTTTGTTGTTTTTTAGACTTCAGTACCAAACAAAATATGACTTTATATTTTTATTTATTGGCTTTTACATTTTTATAGAGTACATATCATTCATATTATTTCCACTCCCCAACTCCTCCTCCTATATCTTTCATAGTAATCTTAACTTCATGTTCTCTCTCTTCTCTCTCTCTGTCTCTCTCTGTCTCTGTCTCCCCCCCTCTCTCTCTGTCACTAGCTACCATGCTCACTCACTCACACTCTCTCTCAAAAACAAAACAAAATAACAAAACTCTCAAAAATACTACAGCAAACCAAGCCAAACCAGCACCAACCAAAAACACACTACAACATGGCGCCCATTTTCTGTTGGCTAACCACACCTGGGAACGGAACCCACCCTGCAGTGTAGTTAATATACCTAGTGACACTTCATTAAAAAAAAATTGACTTTCCCTCTCACAAGCAAGTATCAGCTGTAAATAGTTTCCTGATTAGGTGTGCGACTTAGTGCCCGCACTTCCCCTTCCCTATGAATAGTTAACTTTTCTTGAGCATTTGAGATAGGTAACTTGCAGCACTACTTAATTTAATCTCTAAAATGACCTATTAATAAACACTATTATTATCCAACCTTTACAGAAAAGAAAATTGTGGAATAGAGATGGTAATTGTCCTAAGTCACACAGTTATTTAACAACAAAACAGGATATAAAATACTAGGAAGTTCAGTTCTGAAGGCTGTAGTTTTCTAGTGTCTTAACTGGGGAATAAGAAAATAAAATGGAAGAAGATACAAATTCCAAGACTGGCGAGTTTGGTAACAACATAGCGGGACATTTATTTTCTTCATTCTTTTGTGTCTACATTTTTATTGGAGGTCTGTTAGCTGTAATAACAGAGATGGTAAAATAAAACTCAAGTGTTACTAACTCATATTATATCAATTCATGTTGCAGACAGAGGTTTGACTTGTTAATAAATCTGTGCTCATGCATAATTTATTGCATATTATCTAAAGCAATGTAAGCTGTTCTCTTGTTTGCCCACGGGAAAGGGAAAAAAAATTTCCTACTTCATTGTTAAATTATGCTCCTGATTTTCTCATCAGAATGCTTGACAGTTAATAGTTGTGGCTATACACAGACATGAATTTACTATACTAATATCTGGTGTCCTAAATGTAGGACATTTGTAGTTTAAGAGGAAGGACAAGTTAATGAGTTTTTCTTCTTAGTAGCTGGCGTTAGATCCAATAAATAAGAACAACTTTTATACACTGCAGAACACATAGTAGGCCCATGATACTCTATCAATAAATTTTCTAACCATCATGGAAAAGTACTTGGCATATACAGTAAAAAACAGGACAAAAATGATTTATTTTGGCTCACACTTTTAAAGGTCCACCATGGTAGAAGGACATGACACAGCAGAGTAGTTGCCATTACAGTGGCATGGAAGCAAAAATAAATAGTCTATGCATGTGCTTGATGGCTCTCTATCTTTCCCCATTTTATTCCAGCACATCCACTACCCACATTCAGAACTTAGGTATCCTTCCTAGCACATATTCTCATATACACTTTAAACACACACAGGTCCTTCTTAATCCAGTCAAGGTAACAATAAAGACTGAATATCACAGATATTTATATACCAAAGAAATAACATTTTTTTATATTTCAACTTGAGATTTGTACCCTCTTATGTAATATTTCATTGCAAGAGTACTTTTGAAGCATAGATTTGATGTGAGATATGATATTGGAATGAGTGAAGTAATAGTGAAAGAAAGCAGGCAAAGTCTCCATCTACATGCAGATTATATGAAAGTAAAACCCTGGAGCTATTATCACCAATATATAATGACAGGAAAATTGAGCCCAAGATTTGCTTATTTCATGAGCTAATGGCGATTTTGCATTGAAATGACTAAAAAATTCAAAACAATATTTTATGATTTGTGAAGAATATATGGGATTCAAGTTGAGAAGCCATTACTATAGATTTAATCTTGCAAGTATTTACAGAATGTTTTCACTGAAGGATTAGGAAAACTGAGACTTTATTTGTTAAGAAAAGGCATGATATCCCTATTTTTACACATTATTTACAATTAAATAATACCTCTAAGGTGGAGATGATAATGAAAGCTCCTTTGAACATGCAAAAAAATAAATACTTGAGATTTTTGTGGCTCATGTAGTCTGTTACAACTACAATATATGAAGGGAGCAGAGGAAGGCCTGAGTGAATGAAATCCTGAGTTGTGTGTTCCTAGGTTCAAATATTCAGATGTTAGTACATAAGTTAGAGTACATACAGAAACCAGGAATGTAAAAAGGTATAACTACTAGGAACAGAGAGGAAGAGCAGGATATAAGTGATCTGATGAGGGAAGTGGGAGAAACACAAGACTATAATTAGGGACTAGCAGGGAGATAAATGTAGCAGAAGATGCTAAAATAATAGTAAGGATGTCTAAAATAGTGATAAAAATCATACTATTAATTACATGAAAAGCCTTCTAATATATACAATTCTCTCTCCATATATATACATATATGTATGTATATACATATGTATGTAGTAAATATTTTTCTTCATCTAGGTTGGCAATATTTCCTCTATGAGCCAAAGATCATTCATGACATGCATGACAAAATCTCTGTTGAGTTGTTGGTCAGGGTCGTCCAAGTGACTCCCCCATAATATTTATTACAGGCTATTACATAGTTGCCTTCCAGAGGTAGAATATAATTCCTTATTGAAGACACCATGGACTTCAGAAATAGGGCTCTGTGGCCCTTTAGATGGGACTGACCTGAATGCTTCTTCCCTGAGGATTAGCTTTCATGGTATTGGAAGGCACCATGTAAACTTCCAAAAAAGAGGCAATCAACATTCCAACCAGTTGTTCTGCCTTTGAACCATGACAATTACAAGGGTAGAATGAAAACCTTAAGAGTACAGTAGTAGCAGATAAACCTTGCCACTAACCAACATTTCTCTAATTAAACATAAGGTCTGATAAACAAAAGGGAAACCATTTCTGATACTATAAACCTATGAAACTGTCCAAGGATAATGAAATTTTAGATCTTGGAAGAGAACTTACAACTGCTATTTTACTAAACCAGCATAATCCCTAACTATGTATTTTTTTGTTTACAGTTTTTTTTATGCCCATAGATTAGTGTAGTCCTCATCAATCATCAAGGAATCTTCTCTTTGCAATAAAGAGAGGCCATTTCAGAAAGCCACAGCCCATCAAAACTCAGGATTGGGGAACCAAGACCCAACAAATGTATCCCAAAATGGCACCTATACCTAAGGCTCAGGGGTCATTTTGAAAGAGAGTGCAGAAAAATGGGATCAGGGAGTTTTGGTATGAGAGTATGTCTCCTAAGTATGTCCAAAGATAAGCCCATAATGTCTCTGACTAAACATGGACTGAACAAGCGGCACTTACATATATGTTCAAATAGATGGGGAAAGCTCACAAAGAACTACAGGCAACTAAGGATTGCCTTAAGCTGGTGAAATAGCTAGAGCTAGGGAAAAGTACAATTGGTGATCCAATAACAAATAGCAAGCCTGAGAACATATAATTAACATTATATAGATTATTCAGGTTATATTTAAATACTTCATGACATATGTGTATATACATATACATGTATATAACAATAATTATAGTAAAACAGGCCATATATTTGAAAAATATTAGGAGGGTATATATAGATAGATTTGAAGAAAAGAGAGGGGGGAAATTGATATATTTGTATTATAATCTTAAAAATAATAAATAATTTTTAAATCAGTAAGACAAAATACAAAGCAACAGACTGTAGAGCTGTAGAGCCCTTTTCATTTCAGCCACTTATTTCTAGCAATGGGGCAGGCCCAGGAGTGAAGTTGATATACCAAGTGATACTCCATTAGAGAAAATTTATTTTCTTTTTTTTCCAGCAGGTATTAATTGCAAAAAACTTCTTGGTTAGGGGTGGGACTTTGTTTCTACTCCCCCTTCTCAGTTTTTGATTTTGTCTGATTTGAACTTGTGTGGGTCTTGTCTGTGCTGTCACATTCTCTGTGAGTTCCCATGTGTTTTAGCCCTGTTGCAGGTATATCAGTGACTTTCCCTATTCCAATTGCAACTTTGATATTGCTTTCCAGTAAAGCTGTTTTTTTCCTGAATAATTTCTTTATGAGAGCATTAAGCTTCTCATTGTAAACTTTGTATCAGTTATTAGTAAGGTGAGTGCACTTAAGATAATAGAGACTAATCAAGGCTTTTATACTTTGCTGATATGTAGTCTGAATTGGTAGTCATTGAATGAGTTGGTGTGGCACTCAATGAGTCTCTCAAGGAGAGCTGGTACTCTGAAATTATTGTTCTTTGAGGATGTTGCCAATGATGGAGTTTTCATGTTCCAGTGGATGGTAAATCATTCATGTACACATGGATGACACTAAATGGGCATGAGGTCTTTTAAAAATAAAGAATAGGGCATGAAATTGAGAGAAAGACATGTGGTAGGGGGCTCCTGTGGAAATTTGTGGGGTAAAATAGATAGCACTATATATCAAAATAACAAAATAATAAAATAAAAATTATAAAATGCTCAGAAAAATACTTAAATGAAGAACATGTGAGGCTGATTCTGTGGATTCCACAAAGCCCATATCTCATAATATTGGAAATTTAGTTACTTTCTGAAACATAGTAATTTGACTTTTGTAAATATAAAGCAAAGATACAAAAAAATACATTTATATACTTGTAGATCAGCAGGTAGCTTTGCCCTGGCCTTTTGCTATAGCATGAAACCTTTGTTTCCACCACACAAGGTAAGACTTGCTTCTTCCTTCAACTGCAAGAGAAGGAGCTGTTCAGGTAAGCTTGATTTCAGGTCCTAAAGAGGAAAGAAAAGAAGTAGGATACAAAAAGGCTCAAACTGGAAAATCATAGCTCAGTGTGAGATTGATTCAAGTGTCATACTTACATAGTTTATCATGTTATACTTCTCTGGTCTTGATTTATAAGTACTTTCACAAACATTGTTACTATTTTAAAAATAACACATAGTAGTATTTAAACATTTGATGAATATGAAATTGTAAATATGAATTAATATATAAATCATCAATAATTACATAGTTTTGTAATTATATTTTTGTTTCTAACTTCAATAATGGAATATATTTTTAAAGGATTCTAAAACAGTGGCATCAGTGTGTGAGTGATCAGGTAAATTTGTAGTGGGATTTGTACCATGGTTTATTTTAATTTATACAATGAACATTTTGGTAAATTAGTGGTTTATGAGAATGAGGATTTTTTTTCAATAACAATATATTACTTCACCCAGCCAACTTTTGTTATGTGTCTGACATTTTGCTAGTTACATAGATTACAAATGTAAACAAGAGGTGGAATTTCAGGGTCGTTTTGATTTGCATTTGCCTGATGACTAAGTATGTTGAACATTTCTTTAGGTGCTTCTTGGTCATTTGAGATTCCTCAGTTGAGATTTTTTTCAGCTCTGTACCCCATTTTTAATATGGTTATTTGGTTCTCTGGAGTCTAATTTGTTAAATTGTGTGTATAGATTGGATATTAGCCCTCTATCAGATATAGGGTTGGTAAAGATCTTTTCCCAATCTCTCAGTTGCCATTTTGTCCTGTTGACACTGTTCTTTGCCTTAGAAAAGCTTTTTAATTTTATAAGGTGTCCCATTTGTCTATAGTTGATCTTAGAGCCTGAGCAATTGGTGTTCTGTTCAGGAAATGTTCTCCTGTGCAGAGGTGTTTGAGGCACTTTCCCACTTTTGCTTCTATTAGAATCAGGATATCTGGCTTTATTTGGGGGTCCTTGATCCACTTGCAGTTGACCTTTGTGCAAGGAGATAAGAATGGATCAATTTGCATTCTTCTACCTGCTAACTGCCAGTTGAACCAGCACCATTTGTTGAATATGCTGTCTTTTTTTTACTGGATGGTTTTAGCTCCTTTGTCAAATATCAAGTGGCCATAGGTATGTGGGTTCATTTCTGGGTATTCAATTCTATTCCATTGATCTACCTGCCTGTCACAATACCAAAACCATGCAGTTTTTATCAATATTGCTCTGTAGTACAGCTTGAGGTCAGAGATGGTGATTACCACAGAATTTCTATTGTTGAGAATAGTTTTCCTTATCCTATGTTTTTGCTTTTTTAAAATTTTTTTGTTTTTGTTTTTGCTGTTGTTGTTGTTTTTGTTATTCCCAATGAATTTGAGAATTGCTCTTTCTATCTCTGTGAAGAATTGAGTTGGAATCTTGATAGTGATTGCATTGAGTCTGTAGATTGCTTTTGGCAAGATAGCCATTTTTACTATGTTAATCCTGCCAATCCACGAGCATGGGTGATCTTTCCATCTACTGACATCTTCTATTTCTTTCTTCAGAGACCTGAAGTTCTTGTCATACAGATCTTTCACTTGTTTGGTTAGAGCCACACCAAGGTATTTTATATTATTTTCAACTATTGTGAAGGGTGTCTGTGGGACCATGAAAGGCAGCCTAATTTTTGGAGGTAGTCCTGCAAAGGACAGTAGGCATTTTGCCAAGCTCTTAGATACCAAGCTCCTGATACCTCAGCTCTCTCTTGCCATCAGTCACATAAGGGCAACACCCCAAGCCCCTCCACAGGTAGAGGATGTGACCACAGATCATGTAGCCTCAAGAGAGATCTCTCTTTTAATGAGGTACCTAAAAGCCTGAAGGGCTTAGCCAATAAACTTCCCTTACCAGACACTCCTCCTTGCAAAAGGTATTTAACCTCAGGCCCACCCTGAGAAAGTGGGGTGTGGTTTTACTCATTACAACTCTCCTCTATGACAATAAATGCTTTAAAACCATGGACTGCCTCTTCTCATGGGGAACCACAGTGGGGAACAATGGAGCAGGTCTTCCTCTAAAGAGCTGAGTCTAATCTCTTGAAGGAGGCCTCTCTGTGCTTCCAGCCATGGACTCAACCAAGCCAAGCCTCAGCATCCCCCAATACACCCCCAACACCTCCCCTCGAGAAAGCCAAGGACTCTCTTGTCCCTCAGTGACCCAGCCAGAGCTCTCCTCCCCTCTTTTCCCTTTGTCCCCTAGGCTAAATCCAGCCTGCAGGGCCCCCACTCTTTTCTCACGTCTTTTGTGGCTCCCAGAAGCCCTGGGTGCCCAAGAGTATGAGAATCTGACATCCTCAGCCTACTTGCAGGCTAGGACCCCCGAGCAAACTACCCCAGGTCCTCTGAGAGCTCAGACTATGCTCTACTACCCCTGGAATTGGTTCCTGCATCTTTTCACAGCAAGATGCCAGCCCAGCATCAGTGTGGGGTGCACGCAGTCAAAACTCCCACAACCCTCTTTTAACCCACAGGTGTCGCTTCCCTAATTTCTTTCTCAGCCTGTTTATCCTTTGAGTAGTGGAAGCCTATTGATTTGTTTGAGTTAGTTTTATTTATTTATGTTAATTTATTTTTTATTTTTTATTTTTTCATATTTTTATTTTTATTTTCTATTATTATTATTATTTTTTTTTTATTTTTGAGACAGGGTTTCTCTGTATACCCTTGGCTGTCCTGGAACTCACTCTGTAGACCAAGCTGGCCTTAAACTCAGAAATCTGCCTGCCTTTGCCTCCCAAGTGCTGGCATTAAAGGCATGCACCACTACTGCCCAGTTTGAGTTAATTTTATATCCAGCTACTTTGCTGAAGTTGTTTAAAAAGTTTAGGAGTTTTCTGGTGGAATTTTTGGGGTCACATAAGTATACTATCATATCATCTGCAAATAGTGATATCTTGACTTCTTCCTTTCCAATTTGTATACTTTTGACCACCTTTTGTTGCCTAATTGCTCTGGCTAGGACTTCAAGTACAATATTGAATAGGTAGGGAGAGAGTGGGCAGCCTTGTCTAGTCCCTGATATTAGTGGGATTGCTTCAAGATTCTCTCCATTCAGTTTGATATTGGCTACTAATTTGTTGTATGTTTCCTTTACTATGTTAATGTACTGGCCTTGAATTTCTGATCTTTCCAAGATTTTTAACATGAAGGGGTGTTGGATTTTGTCAAATGCCTTTTCAACATCTAGTGAGATGATTGTGTGGGTTTTTTTCTTTAGTTTGTTTATATAGTGGATTATGTTGATAGATTTCCATATACTGATCCATCCCTGCATCGCTGGGATAAAGCCTACTTGATTATGGTAAATGATCATTTTGATGTGTTCTTGGGTTCGGTTTGTAAGAATTTTATTGAGTATTTTTGCATTGATATTCATAAGAAAAATTGGTCTGAAGTTCTTTCTTTGTTGGGTCCTTATGTGATTTATGTATTAGTGTAACTGTGGCTTCATAGAACAAGTTAGGTTTTGTTCCTTCTATTTGTAGAATAGTTTGAACAGTGTTGGTATTAGGTCTTCTTTGAAGGTCTGATAGAATTCTGCACTAAAACTGTCTGGGCTTAGGCTTCTTTGGTTAGGAGACTTTTAATGGCTGCTTGTATTTCTTTAGGAGTTATGGCACTGTTTAGATGGTTTATCTGATCACAAGATAAAGCCATTTCCAGATTTCTTGACAATTATGACAATTTGATTTAGTCTCAAAAATGTTACTGGAATTTAGAGATCTTCTCAATAGTTTCTTTTAGATTCAGCCTTATGCTTGGAGTAAGTGTTGCTTGTGATTTTAGAGGATTAAGAACACAGAAATGTGTGTCAAAGAAATGAAATAAAAAAAAAAAAAACAACAACAGCTGGGCAGTGGTGGTACAAGCCTTTATTCCCAGCACTTGGGAGGCTGAAGCAGGCGGATTTCTGAGTTAGAGGCCAGCCTGGTCTACAGAGTGAATTCAAGGACAACCTGGGATATACAGAGAAACCCTGTCTTGAAACAAAACAAAAAAACACAAACAAAACAAAACAACAGCATCAAAAAAACAAAAACAAACAAACAAAAGAACACAAATGGTTCTTATATCTTAGGAGCCACTATACCCACAATAGTTAATGATTTCTAAACCATAGAACAAGCCTGCTAGATTAGAGATACCTAGACTTCCCTTTCAAGATATGGAAAACTATAGAGTCTAATGGCTTCCCTCATAAATGCATAGCCAGCATGTTTAGAGACACAGATAGATTTTCTATCGTATTGCATCATTACAACTGATTTCTTACTGTTGTGAGATTTTTACGACAGACACACCTACAAGAAATAAAACTGCTAAGATTACAAATATAGAATATTTCTATTTTGCTTTTGGATTTGTAAGAAGTTCGATGTACTATGATTGTCTTTTCATAAAAGACATAATCTCAGAGAAAAATAAAACTAATTCAGATTGTAAAGATGTGGACTGATCTTGAGAACTTTATTCTTTCTTTCCTGCCCACATTATCAACAAAGTAATAAATACATGGTTTAGATGAAGGATATGACAATGGATTATTAGATCCACCATCTTATACTCAGCTTCAATATGTAGTAGAATCATATATTGACTTTCTTTATCTATTGTTACTTATTGATGTGTTTTGAGATCATAATAACCTAAATTGATGATGTGCAGAAATGATGTAGTAGTTTAGAGCATGTATTTTTCTTCTAGAACACTACTGAAGTTTAGTTCCCAGCACCCACATGGGGTGGCTCACAATAACTTATATAACTTATGACTTTGAATCAAGGCAGTGGGATATGATCTCACTATCTACTAGTCTCTATTGGCACACACCACATACACAGACACACAGAGAGAGACTTACACACATTCACATATTCATATACAGACATGTATACATATACAATTAAAAATAAAGTATTTTTTAATAAAAAGCACAACTGGAGCCAAGGATTTAATCATGACTAGTTTCTTTGGGAAGGACTAGGAAGAGAACAAAATTTATATTACACAGTAACAAATAGTTCATGGGGTTGCTGGAAGATTCTAGATAATGCCTCAGATATTTATCTATCAATTCTTTATTAGTCATGAAGAGATATTCCAAAGAGTATTAACTCCCTTATACTATAAGTCAGCTTCTGTATCTACCAGGTATACTTGATCATAAGAAAGTAATGTTTTATGTGAGAATTCTCTGCTCAGAGAATGCTAGAGAGACATACATGGTCAGGGATGAACAGTGTTCACCTCATTGGCTAAGTACACGTTCTCAAGCAAAAATCAGTAACTATGTATTCATAGTGAGATCATTTTTAAATGAAATTGAATAGAAAAATCACAGGTTTCATAAGAGAATTTCCTGTGCCCATTAGAATTTTCAGAAGGTGTCTGGATACTGGATGTTTTCTAGTCCAGTAAGGATTTGACACATCAAATGATATAGAGAAAAGTAAAAACTAAGGACATCTCTAGAAGTTAAAAGGTGCCAGAACTGACTTATGTCAGCTCTTGCCATGTCTGGATATCTATCTATCTATCTATCTATCTATCTATCTATCTATCTATCTATCTATCTATCTATCTATCTGTCATCTCTTTCTATGTGTGTAATTACTTGACATCCAAATTACAGATTCTCCCCTCCTCTCTTCTCAGTCCCACCCTCAGAAATTCCTTCCCTACTGCTCCCTTTCTACTCAAAGAAGGGGAGGCCCCCTTGAGTGCCATCCCAACATGGGGCATCTAGAAGTAGCAGGACTAGGCATACCCTTTCCCACTGAGGACCAACAAGGTAATCCAGGTAGGGAGAAGGTGAGCCAATGGCAGGGAACAGAGACTAAGACATCTCTCACTTCAACTGTCAGGGGACACAAATGAAAACCAAGTTGCACATTTGCTACAAATGTGTAGGTTGTTCTACATCCAGCTCCTGCATGCTCTCTGGTTAGTGGCCAAGGCTCTGTGAGCTCTCATGGTTCCAGGTTAGTTGACTCTATGGGTAATCTTTTGGTGTCTGCCAGCCCTCTAACTTGTTCATTTCTAACTCATTTTACACTCTTCCACAAGACTCCCTATGTTCTGCCTGATGTTTGGCTATAGATCTCTGCATCTGACTTAATCTGCTGTTGGATGAAGCCTCTCAGGAGACAGTTATGCTAGGTTCCTGTTTGCAAGCATAGCAGAGTATCATTAATAGTGTCAGAGGTTGGCTTTCTAGCCTGGGATTGATTTTTTTTTTATTAGATATTTTCTTTATTTACATGTCATATGTTTTCTCCTTTCCCAGTTTCCCCTCCAAAACAAAAACAAAACAAAACAAAACAACAAGAGCAAACCCCTGTTGCCTCCATCCTCCCCTGACTTGCCACCCCACCCTCTCCCACTTATTGGCCCTGGCATTCCCCTATACTGGGGCACAGAACTTTCTTCACAGGGCCAAGGGCCTCTCCAGGATTGATCTTAAATTACAGAAGTCATTGGTTTGTTGTTGCCTAAGTCTCTATTACATTTTTTCCATGCATATCTTGTAAGCAAGACAAATTTTGTTTAGAAGGTTTTGTGGGTGGATTGATGTCACCCTCCTTCTTATGGGAGTTCTGCCTGGCTATAGAAGGTAGGCACTTCAGGGTGTGTATCCCACTCTGGAAGGTATCTCTGCTAGCCACCCCAATAGTATCCTTGTATTCTCTCTCATTCAGGCCTCCAGCTAGTCATCAGAGATCCCTCCACCTGCCCCCGGCTTCCATTCTCACTCACAGCCTTCTCCTGCACTCCTTCTCCCCACACCATATTGCCATCTTGGTTCACCTTCTCACTTCCTCTCCTACCCAAATTTTTCTCTCCACAGACCAGGGATGACTATTTAGTTTGACCTTCTGCATGATGCTCACACATCCTTCTTTAGGCCTTCCTTATTACTCAGTTTCTGTAGGTCTGCAGATTTAGCTTTGTTCAATTCCTTTGGTCCACTAGTCTGTTCCTATACCAATACCATGGAATATTTTATTAGGTATTTTCTTTATTTACATTTCAAATGTTATTCCCTTTCCTGGTTTCCACTCTGAAAACCCCCTGTCCCACCCCCCTTCTCCCTGCTCACCAACCCACCCACTTCTACTTCCTGTCCTGGCATTCCCTTATATTGGGGAAATAAGCCTTCTCAGGACCAAGAGCCTCTCCTCCCACTGATGTCCAATAAGGCCATCCTCCACTACACATGCAGCTGGAGCCATGGGTCCCTCCATGTGTAATCTTTGTTTGGTGGTTTAGTCCCTAGGAGCTCTGAGGGTACTAGTTAGTTCATATTGTTGTTCCTTCTATGGGGCTGCAAACCCCTTCAGCTTCTTGGGTTCATTCTCTAGCTCCTCCATCATGGACCTTGTTCTCAGTCCAATGCTTGGCTGAGATCATCCATATCTGTATTTGTCAGGCACTGGCAGATCCTCTCGGGAGAAGCTATGTCAGGCTCTTGTCAGCAAGCACTTTTTGGCACCCATAATAGTGTCTGGGTTTGGTGACTGCATATGGGATGGATCCCCAGATGGGGCAGTCTCTGGATGGTCTTTCCTTCAGTCTGTGTTCTACCCTTTGTCTCTGCATTTTTAATTACTATTGCTATGTAGTACAGTTTAAGGTCAGAAGGTCCCTTATTGCTTAGGATCATTTTAGGCATCATGGGATTTTTGTTTTCCATATGAACTTGAAAATTGGTCTTTCAAAGTCTGGAAAGAATTGTGAATTTTATGGAAATTTCATTGAATCCGTAGATTGCTTTTGGTGAGATTGGCATTTTCACTATATTAATCCTACTGATCCAAGAGCATGGAAGATTGTTCTATCTTCTATACCTTCCTCAATTTATTTCTTCAGAGGCTTCAATGTCTTACCATATAGATGTTTCACTTACTTGATTAGAATTATATAAAAATATTCTATAATATTTGTAGATATTATAAACAGTGTTGTTTCCCTAATTTCTTTTTTGGCCTGTTTATTTATTTAGATGATTTTATAAAGTAGGGCTACTGATTTCTTTTGAGTTAATTTTGTATACAGCCATATCCTGAAGGTGTTTACCAGCTGTAGGAGTTCTCTGGTAAAATTTTTGGGGTCGCTTATGTATACAATCATATCATCTACAAACAGTGATACTTTGACTTCTTTCTTTCCACTTTATATCTCCTTGACCTTCTTTAGTTGTCTTATTGCTCTAATTATAACTTCAAGTACTATATTGAATAGATAGGGAAAGAGTGGGCCTCACTTTGTTCCATAACCTCTGTTATTTTTCTTATTTTTCTGTTTAGTTTTTGTCTGGATGACTTGTCCATTGGTGAGAGTATGGTTTTGAGTTTGCCCACTATTAGTACATAGGGTTCTATGTGCAATTTAACTGTACTAGTGTTTCTTTTACAAATGCAGGTTCCCTTCTATTTGGTGCATAGATATTAAGAATTGAGATGTCTTCTTGGTGATTTTTCCCTTGAAGAGTACTAATTGTCCTTCCCTGTCTCTCTTGATTACTTATGGTTCATACTCTATTTTATTATATATTAGGATAGCTAGTTCAACTTGTTTCTTGGGTCTATATAATTAAAAAACTTTTCCCAGTCTTTTATACTGAGAAAATGACTTTGTTGCTGAGATGTGTATCTTTTATGCAGCAGAATAATGGATTCTGTTTACACATCCATTCTGTTAACCTGTGTCTTTTTTCTAGTTAACTGAGTCCACTGATGTTGAGAGCTATTAAGGACCAATGATTGTTACTTCTTGTTATTTTGATGTTGGTGGTAGTTGAGTGTGTGTGTATTTCTCTTCTATTAGGTTTAATGGTGTGAAATTATTTATTTCTTGTGTTTTGTTCAGTGTAGTTAGCCTCATTGGGTTAGATTTTCCTTCTTGTATCCTCAGTTTGTAGATTCTTCAGTCCTTATATTTTCATATCTGAGTATGAAAATATCATATTGTAGACAGTTTTATTTATTTCATCTGTTTAATCATATTTTCCTATATTTTTAAGTGATTTATTTGTTTCTTTTTAAAAGCCTTTACCAGTTTGATTATATTTTCCTGTATTTCTTTAAGTGACTTATTCATTTTCTCTTTAAAAGCCTCTATCATCATTATATTATTGGATTTAGGGTCATTTTCTTGTGCTTTGTTTGTGTTAGAATATCCAGGGCTGCTGAAGTAGTATATCTGAAGATGTCATATTGCCCTGCCCTTTGTTGATTGTATTCTTAGGCTGGCCTTTAGCCATTTGGTTGTTCCTAACTGTTTGTGTTATAGCAGATATTGGGAGCTGCCTGACCTCAATGATCCAGAGAAATTAGCCACAGGGGCAATGTGTCTAGTTAGGGAATCTAACCTATATGCTTGCAGATTGGCAAGACTGTTGAAGGTAACTGGACAAAGAAGGCCTGGGGAAGAGCAGGCTGCATGGGGCAGCTAAGCATACCACAGAGAACTTGACAGGCAGCTGAATGGGTGCAGGGAAGGAATCTCCGTATCTGACATTTTATATAACATTCAGTACAAGTGGTTCTTATTAACTCTCAAAAAAAGCCTTGTGGAAAAAAATTGAATTTTTTCCTCATTCTAATAAACTAAAGTTAATTATCACTGCATAAATCATAAAGGCTCCTGGAGATTCCTCTTAGATACTTTCCAAAATATTATGGAAAAGATTTTGCTTTTGTTCAATTTAAACTTCATTTATGTACTTGTCTATAACTTAGCTTCAGTTGTCTATTTTCTGTATCATTGTCCATACAGAGAGCTATAGTAAATCATAATATAAATAACAGGGTCAAAATTTAAAATTTTTCATCCATAGTGTTTAGTTATTCTTTCATATTAGAGAGATTTGCTGAATGTCTGTGTTTCTGACAGTGAATATAGGCTCAAGGTGTAAAGACCAGGAACAACTTTTCCAGCCCTCTATGGTGTCACAGTATCATCGTCATTAAATCTGGATAAAGCATGGCAAGTGCGGAACTAGTTTAGCCAGTGTTACAGAATCAAACCAAGGGTTTTGAAATGAGAAATCCTGTTAACATATAGGAAAAAACAAGTGTTGGCATCAAAAGAAAAAATTTGGGTGAAGTTACATAAAAGTAACATCAGCAAAAGTATAGGAATTAACCTGACCATTGCACAAGTATTCTCCCCTTGTTCTTTCTCAGTCTTCATTAACATCTTTTAAGGAAAAGTGCTCCTGATAGCAAGTCTCCAGCAGATTTAGGCTGTGGCTGAGATATGAGTCCAATTTTTTGAATATTAATTCAGTCTTGTTGTAGACTCCATAGCAACTATACATGCAATTAATTTTATGTATGTGATATTTTTCATTATAATTTCTGTCTGTTTATCTTATAAATATAAGGTTTTATTTATTAGTATATATGTATTACATAACAGTATATATTGTACTATAATGTATATATGTATATAATATATATGTGTGTATGTGTGTGTGTTTGTATATGTATAAACACACACACAGAGTTGTTAGATCCACATGAAAATTACTAAATACCTGCCACGCACACTTTGTGTGACGGCAGTATTTGAGGCGTGAACTTCAAGGAAAGTCAGTCTCCTGCCTCCACATTGTCACCTGGCACCCTAAACTCAGAGGTAGCCCAGATATGTCCTCATACTTGTGTGCTAGTGGCCCACCAAGATATTATTTCTTAACAGCTAGAAAAAGAAAATTTAGACATTGCTCTCTGACCTTCACCAATGTTCCCATGTGACCTTCACCAATGTTCCAATGTCCTAGTCAAACCCTGGCTTGGAATGTTAAGCCATTCTAACTAATTGCCTCCAGCATTGTGGGTAGGGCACTGAAGCTCACAGAATGAGAGATTTATCCCAGGACAAGGACAAGTAAAATCCTCATTCTCAGTCATGTACTACAGTTGAACCACTCCTAGGAATTAGCAATAGACTGTCTCTACTTCCCCCAAAGATTAGCATAGTGGGCGTTTTACCTAAAATGGGCAGGACCTTAATCTGAGAGTGTGTGTGTGTGTGAGAGACAGTCTACAGCATTGAGCATTCTAGATTAAGGAGTCCACATTCAGCATTTGGACTCGCTCACACTCAGACTAAAACTAGAACTTAGGTAGACTAGCAGCCCCCCGGGCCCAGGGCACTTGGGCCCGGGGTATACAGCACCACTTGAGATTCAAGAGATTGAACATTCGAGATTCGAGCATTCAACATTGAAGATTCAGCATTGAGGACTTGAGATTCAAGCCTCTATTCTCCTGGCTGGCGCACCCACAGCCTCCCGGGACTGTGGCTGGGACCATGCAGCCTGAACATACTCGGAGCCCAGGGGTGCTGCACCAGTCCATAGGAAATGGCTGCTTTTTTAGACCTAATGTGTTTTAGATGGCCTCAGATGTACCTCGACTACTGAGCTGCCAGATTTTTCATTTCTCTCTTTTGCAATGATTGTAAAAGCCTCATGTCATTTTTAAAGAAATACACTCAGACCTTACACCACTCGTGTCTAGTCTGTCAAAGCCGAATCCTGTGCACACCTGGCCAGAACCCATCGTCCTGCGGAACAAGGGACCCCGTAAGACACCCCAGTCTGTGGCAAATACTCAACATTGCCTTTGAACAATCTAAGACACAGGACATATAAGAACAAAAGTATTGAAAAGAATATGAATAATAGAAATGACATTTATTTGCAGCCACTATATTCTAGGTAATAGATTAAACTTCTACTTAATTCTTATCCTGTAATAAAAGTATACTCAATAGTATCTTATATGTGCTAACTTAAAAATGGCAGAGACTTGGCATGGAACAACCAAGTCCAAATCTTTAAGCTCTTTCAAATATACTATAAACTGCTGATTACTCCCATTTAGAGTCCCTTATAGACACTGTAGATAAGAGACAGTGGTGATACTAAACCTCTTGATATACCTAAGAAAGCCCAGATTTCTGCTTCATTCTATACCTCTATGCCCTATTGACTGATGCATCAAGAAATCTCTTTTATAAGAGTTCCAGTCATGTAAGTTATAGTGGGTGCTTGTTTAAATGAGAATGGTCTCCATGGGATCATATATTCAAATACTTGGTTTCCAGTTTATGGAATTGTTTAGGAAGGTTAACGGGTAAGGCAATCTTGGAGGAGGTGTGTCACTGGGCCAAGATTTGAGGTCTTCAATATGTGTTTCCCTGTCTCCTGCTTATGGTTTTAAGATGTGAGCCCTGACATCATGGAATCTAACACTCTGAAAATTATAAGCCCAATTAAAAACTGTCTAAGTTGTCTTGGCCATGGTGTTTTACCACCGCAATAGAAAAGTAATTAAAACACAGTGCTTCATTTCTAAATGACTTCTTCCCAACTAGGTAAGAACTATTATCATATTAAAATATGAGAACATGGTAGTATATAAAACATTAATTCAACTGTGTTTAGGAAGGGGGAAGCAGATTAGCTTCTATATGTATACCTCAATAAAGAGATATATCTCTACAAGAAGAAAGTAAAAGTATTTTCTCATTAACTTGACTAGAAGCCAGTAATGCATATATTTGAAATGATAATAGCAAGAAGTGTGAGTTTTCTGTTTTCTGATAGTTTGTCTAATGCAAATTATAACAAAACATGCCTAATGACTCTGCTAATGCTTTTAATTTAGGCTATAATATGCATAAGAGCAGAACAATCGATTGGCAAGGATGAGTGCACAGCTTAAAATTCAGCCTGTGTTCATTTCTGTTACTTCTTCCTCAGTCCCCATTCTATTTTTATAGCAGCATGTTTTAGCGGCTTCTGGAATGTTATTATTTTTATGATAATTCTGAGACATTATTATACAACTTTTGCTGTTTATCTATAACACTATACACTCAAGACAGGTTTCTGTGCACTGACTACATGGACTTGTGAGGTTTGGTTGTCAAGTCTTGGATCAACCGGTTACTCATAGGATTTCCCACCACTAGAGATTCTCCTTCATTTTCCAATCTCTAAGATGCACAAATGTATTGAACGCTATGTAAAAATAGAAATTACAGCTAATCTTTGTGTAACAAGCTTTGACCACTTTCCAGAAAAATAAACAGGGCCATTATTCAGAATTTATATAAGGTTGTTCTTCCATGAGTATTTTGTCTTATATTTTCTAAAATGATTTTGTATTAAATTATTTAAAATAGATGGTGTGTGTTTATTAAAAAAATCTCCATATTTATATTTCAAAACTATTGATAAAACCAATCTTTAAAGACAACTTATATATGATTATGGCTGATTATATATTTTTATACTCTAATGCATACAATGATCTACATGATCATAATATTGCCAATACATCCCTGATCTATATCTTAATGTCTTTATTAGAAGTATCTAAGATGAAAATAATCTATCCTTCACAGAACACTATAAAAACCAGCAAAACCCGAAGTGAATCATTACTAGATTTGGGGAACAAGAGACATACATTGAAACACATAAAAATTTGTCATTAAAGCAACATGATTTGTGGATGACTTTTGGCTGTGGGATAGGTATATAGATAGCATGCCCTGGCCACACACACACGCACACACATGTACTCATGAGCACATACATAAAGCAGATGTTGAGCTTTAAGGCATTGTATTGCCTGAATGTAGCAACAAGAAATCTTTAACTAGTTAATCTGACAACATTTAAAAATATTCTGGCCGGGCGGTGGTGGCACGTGCCTTTAATCCCAGCACTTGGGAGGCAGAGGCAGGCGGATTTCTGAGTTTGAGGGCAGCCTGGTC
>NC_045030.1:149512306-149514672 GCF_008632895.1 Mastomys coucha | reverse complement strand
CAAAGCCTCAACCTTATCCCTATAGATGTTTCAACCTATAATATCAGAACAAATATAACAATTTATACTTATGATATCCTTTTTACTATTGATTGACCTACTAACCAATTAAGTAAGAAACAAAATTTTCATATGAAATATTTATATTATTGCACTTCTGTAAAAATTGTTAAGTTCCTTAAATATAATTTTTAAAGGACATCTTTCATATCACTTCCTCTTACTATAAATTTCTACATATATACACAAACATACACATATTTACTTCTATTCCCCTAAACCTAAATATAAGCTTGCAGATATACAAAATCATCCTTAAACATATCCTCCCCAAAAAACAGTGGAGAAAATAGTAGCAGCTGTGGTAAAAGTCACAATTTGTATAAGGGAATGTGGTCTTTCTAATATTTGGATTCATAGAAGCATCAAAAAGAAAATTTAACTGCAACAAAACAGTTTACACATGAGGAAATGTTACTGAAAATATTAGGAAGCACAGCATATTTTAATTTGAAGTCTTCTAGAAGTAGAACCTAAGACTATGTGAGAAGAGGCAATTTATTTGGAAAGTGACTAGATAGAAAAGGCATCTAAATAAGTCTATGAATAAATTTATTTACTTATATGAAAATAAAAACTCAACTATCTAGTAAAATCTTGGAATGATCATACATAGAATACATGCAGCTGAGAATTATCTTTTTTGTCCGTGATACTTTTAGTAATTAGCTACAGGTGGCCAAATGAGACCCTGAAAGCAAGAAAGAATGTTCAGGCTAATAAATATGAGTGCTGTTCAGCTTCATGCAAGCTGAAGGACATACATGACAGAGAGACTTAAACGATATTTGCTGCAGCAGGCATCTAATGCCATATGTAGCTTAGCACATTCTAGTATATACATTTTAGTATAGTTATGTGAATGAAAATTGCTTCTATAAATGTAGCACCAGCCATTCTGTTTCACAGACAAAAGAGTAGGCCAATATTGAAATGAAAAGAGATTATCTAAATGGCAAGGGGAAAACCTATTGAAAAGGAAAATAGAGTGACTAAATTTTGTATCACATACACCAGATGTTGGTTTTTAAATGCCACAATGATAAAACGTTTCTGCAGTAGACAAAATGACATTAGTGCATTTCAGTCATGAAAATTGGGAAGAAAAATTTATGCAGGAGTCACTAGAAGTGACACTTTTCGGTTATTAAATATCTTACATGTCTTACAATCAATCTACACAAAAGTAAGAGTAAAATAGAAGAGTTGGAGATGTTCAAAAATTGAATAAAGTGATTCAAAAATATAACTAGAGAGAGAATGCAGTTCACTGGCTTTGGAAATGAATATAGATACAGATACAGATACAGATACAGATACAGATACAGATACAGATACAGATAAGGATACGGATACGGATACGGATATGGATGGATACAGATACGGATATGGATACGGATACAGATATACAGATAGAGATACAGATATACAGATAGAGATAGAAATAGAGATAGAGATAGAGATACAGATACAGGTAGAGGTACAGGTACAGATACAGGTACAGCTACAGGTAGAGGTACAGATACAGATACAGATACAGATACAGGTACAGGTACAGCTACAGCTACAGGTACAGATACAGATACAGATACAGGTAGAGGTAGAGGTAGAGGTACAAATACAGGTACAGGTACAGGTACAGATACAGGTACAGGTACAGGTAGAGGTACAGATACAGGTAGAGGTACAAATACAGGTACAGATACAGGTACAGATACAGATACATGTACAGATACAGATACAGATACAGATACAGGTACAGATACAGGTACAGATACAGGTACAGATACAGATGATACAGATACAGATACAGATATAGATACAGATGATACAGATACAGATGCAGATACAGATACAGATACAGGTACAGGTACAGGTACAGGTACAGATACAGATACAGATACAGATACAGATACAGGCAGAGGTACAAATACAGGTACAGATACAGGTACAGATACAGATACAGATACAGGTACAGATACAGATACATGTACAGATACAGATACAGATACAGATACAGATACAGGTACAGATACAGGTACAGGTACAGATGATACAGATACAGATACAGATATAGATACAGATGATACAGATACAGATGCAGATACAGATACAGATACAGGTACAGGTACAGGTACAGATACAGATACAGATACAGATACAGGTAGAGGTACAAATACAGGTACAGATACAGGTACAGGTACAGGTACAGGCACAGGTACAGATACAGATACAGGCAGAGGTACAAATACAGGTACAGATACAGGTACAGGTACAGGTACAGGTACAGATACAGATACAGATAC
>NC_045030.1:149481879-149511499 GCF_008632895.1 Mastomys coucha | reverse complement strand
AGATACAGATACAGATACAGATACAGGTAGAGGTACAAATACAGGTACAGATACAGGTACAGGTACAGATACAGGTACAGATACAGGTACAGATATAGATACATGTACAGCTATAGGTACAGGTACAGATACAGATACAGATATATGAGATAATCAGTCAAGAAAGAACAAAGAACTTGAGGCAGGTTTTAAAAATTAAAACATGTATTTCCCATACTATTATTGCATCCTTGTCATCTTTATATCTTTGTAATTCAGACCTTCAAGGGTCAGAGACAGTTTCCACTCCTATAGAACTTAGCTGACTCTTTTGATTTGGCCAGTAGGCTGGAAGCCTACAAGTTAGTTGATGAGGAAGGCAGAAAGGAGTTCTGTTTCTCTTTGTAACTCTAGTCAAATGGCTTACAAAATGCAAGATATATAACACAGTCCAAGAAATGTGTTGAGCCTGACTCAAACCACATGAACTTCTTGGCAGATAATGGCTGTCTGAGAATTGATATTTGAGGATTAGTTTTCATGCAGCAGATGTTGCCTGTTTAAGGACCCTGATAGGCTTACTCTACATTCCATGCTTTACATGTGATTGTTGATTGTTTGGTATAAACTGTTATTATTCTAGAGTTTGGAACTACATAATGAAAAATAGGTCAAAATATTTGCTCTCATGGGAGTTGTGTTCAGATATGAAAAAGTCATTAATCAAACATTAATCACAAAATGAGCATAAACTGTGACAGGTAATGACAGATAATGAGAAAGAAAGAAATGGATGGTTAAGGGGCTATCAAATGACAAAAGTTCAACATAAGAAATTGATAGGCCTATCATGAGGTTGATTCTTTCACTGTCATGTATATCTTATGATTTATATCTCCTATATCTCTCCTTCGATCACTTCACTCCAGTAAACCACTTTCTCTGGTAAATAGCCTGGTCTACAACTGCCTCTTCTACATTTTGTGGTATATGTACAAGAAAGCCTCTTAGTGAATGAAGCTGGTATTACTAGAAATGAGTGTAATAGGAATGTGTCCTTAATAACTTTTCTTTTGTTGTAATATGATACCATGGACAAGCCAAACTTTCAAAAGAAAGCAATTAATTTGAGCCTCTTTCTTGCAGAGAATTAGATTTTATGAAAGAGAGTATGTCAGCAGGTAGGGAGACGGGCCTAGCACAGAAGCAGTAGCTTACACCTAGACCCATAAGCATAAGAAGAGCTAGCTGGGAATGATATGGCCTTTTTGAAACTTCAATGCTCACCTCCACTAAAACACCTCCTCCAACAAGGCCACATTTCCAAGTCTTTGGCAAAATGTTCCACAAAGAAGGTGATAATACATTCAAATATATGAATCTATGGGACGATTCTCATCTAAACCACCACAGAAGAAGTAATCCTAAGGGTGATTTCCATTTATCTTAAGAATCTAAGTCAAAACAATCAGGCAAGGAGACAAGAGTAATGGGTGATTTGCACCTAAAGTCTGGAGATATGAAAGACACAGCAGTATCTATTTGGCCACTGATTGAATAAAGATAGCATGGAATGATTACATCTTCTAATAAGAATATACTGGGAACGCTCATCTTTGGATTCTAATATTAGAAGAATTGGATTCTAATATTAAGAGAATTCTGAGCCTGGAACAGAAATTGTTGGTCAAGGAAATTTAATATATATTTGGCATAACTGACTGTTTATTTTACTTCAGGAAGCTCTCTCCAAGTTCAAGAAAATATTCCACCTGAAGGCTGCTTCCTTCTTAAGGGAAAACTGCAGCTAGAAATTGTTACTTTTTTCATTTCCAGAGGATGTTATACTTTAAGACATTTACCAATACTGGGAGAACAGAGTATCCACTAGTAAATAAATATAGAAAAGAGAACAGGGAACATTATGCCAACTTTTCTTTCACTAGGGTTTTCAAAATGACTTCTTATATACTGATGATTTTCTAACATATAAAAGATGCATTGGAAATGAGACCATAAAAAGAATGAACAGAAAACATACAGAAGAACACAATAAAAAAAAGAGTTTCCTTGTTCAAGAAATACAGGACTGGCCAGCAGCCTAATTTCATCAGGATATTTATTCTACTGAATTAAATGCCACTATAAGTAGCTGGAAAGATGTCCCAGCGGTTAAGAGCACTGACTGTTCTTCCAGACATCCTGAGTTCAATGCCCAACAAAAACATGATGGCCCACAACCATCTACAATGAGATCTGATGCCCTCTTTCGGCACACAGGTGTTAGATTCAGAAAGAACACTTGGATATACTATGAGACATTTGATAAGGTAAGTCAATTTTCTCTCCAATGACTGTCTAAGCCAGGACCAGCCAGGAGCGCACAGGAAACAAAACAGGCAGAGCAGCTGGGACAGAGTCCTTCCTGCCTCCATCTGCACCCAGGAGGTGGTGCTGTTCTGCAGCCCTCTGTGCACAGGTCTTGTCAGGAGAAAACTGGTCTCCCAGGAGTGCTGACACAGGCTTGCAGACCCACAAGAGGAGAAAGCTCCAGTCACAGACAGCAAGAACATCTAATACCAGAGATTACCAGATTGCTAAAGGCAGATGCAAGAATCTTACCAAGAAACCAAGACTACTTGGCATCATCAGAACCCAGTACTCCCACCACAGCAAGTCCTGGATACCCCCACACACCAAAAAAGCAAGATTCAGATTTAAAGTCATATCTCATGATGTTTATAGAGTATTTTAAGTAGGACATAAATAACCCACTTAAAGAAATGCAGGAGAACATGGGTAAACAGGTAGAAGCCCTTAAAGAGGAAACACAAAAATCCCTCAAAGAGTTACAGGAAAACAAAATTACTAACAAGCAGAAGAAGGAATTGAACAAAACCATCCAAGATCTAAAAGTGGAAGTACAAACAATAAAGAAATCAAAAAGGGAGACAACTGTGGAGATAGAAAACCTAGGAAAGAAGTCAGGAGCTATAGATGCAAGTATCACCAACAGAATACAAGAGATAGAAGAGAGAATCACAGGTGCAGAAAATACCACAGAAAACACAATAATCAAAGCAAATGTAAAATGCAAAAAGATCTTAACCCAAAATATCCCAGAAATCAAGGAAACAATGAGAAGACCAAATCTAAGGATAATAGGTATAGAAGATAGTGAAGATTTCCAACTTAAAGGGCAAATAAATATCTTCAATAAAATTATAGAAGAAAACTTTCGAAACCTAAAGAAAGAGATGCCCATAAACATACAACAAGCCTACAGAACTCCAAATAGTTTGGACCAGAAAAGTAATTCCTCTCATCACATAATAATAAAAAACACCAAATGCATAAAGCAAAGAAAGGAAATTAAAAGCAGTAAGGGAAAAAAGTCAAGTAACATATAAAGGTAGACCTATCAGAATTATACAAGACTTCTCGCCAGAGACTATGAAAGCCAGAAGATCTTGGGCAGATGTCATACAAACCCTAAGAGAACACAAATGCCAACCCAGGCTACTATACCCAGCAAAATTCTCAATTAATATAGATGGAAAAACCAAGGTATTCCATGACAAAACAGAATTTACACAATATCCAGCCCTATAAATAATAATTTATGGAAAACTCTAACACAAGGAGGAAAACTACACCTTAGAAAAAGCAAGAAAGTAATCTTCCAACAAAACTAAAAGAAGATAGCCACATGAACAGAATTCTAACTCTAACAACAAAAATAACAGGAAACAACAATTAATTTTCCTTAATATCTATTAATATCAATGTACTCAATTCCCAAACAAAAAGACATAGACTAACACACTGGTTACATAAACAGGATTCAACATTTTGCTGCATACAGAAAACCCACCACAGTGACAAAGACAGATACTACGTCAGAATAGAGGCTGGAAAACAATTTTCCAAGCAAATGGTCCCAAGAAGCAAGCTGGAGTAGCCATTCTAATATTGAATACAATCGACTTTCAATCTAAAGTTATCAAAAAAGATAAGGAGAGACACTTCATACTCATCAAAAGTATGATCTAACAAGATGAACTCTCTATTCTGAATATCTATGCTTCAAATGTAAGGGCATCCACATTCGTAAAAGAAACTTTACTAAAGCTCAAAACACACATTGAACCACAAACTGTAATAGTGGGAAACTTTTACACCCCATTCTCATCAATGGACAGATCATGGAAACAGAAACTAAACAGAGAGGTTATGATACAAATGGATTTAACAGATACTATAGAAAATTTTATCCTAAAACAAAAGGATATACTTCCTTCTCACCACCTCATGGTACCTTCTCCAAAACTGACCATATAATTGGTCACAAAACAAGTCTTAACAGATACAAGAAGAATCAAATAATCCCATGCATCTTATGAGATCACCGCAGACTAAGGCTGGTCCTCAATAACAACATGAACAATAGAAAACCTGCATACACAAAGAAGCAGAACAACACTCTACTCAATGCTAACTTGGTCAGGGAAGAAATAAAGAAAGAAATTGAAGACTTGCAAGTTCTTATTATTGTTCCTCCTATGAGGCTGCAAACCCTTTAGCTCCTTGGGTGCTTTCTCTAGGTCCTTCATTGGGAATCCTGTGCTCAGTCCAATGGATGGCTGTGAGCCTCTACTTTTGTATTAGTCAGGCACTGGCAGAGCCTCTTAGGAGACAGCTATATCAGGACCATGTCAGCCAGCACTCGCATGTATCCACAATAGTGTCAGGGTTTGGTGATTGTATATGAGAATAATCCCCATGTAAACTATGGAGCAGAGACTGAAGGGGGGATTGTCCTCCCTTCAGTCTCTGCTCCATAGTTTGTCTCTGAAACTCCTTCCATGGGTATTTTGTTCCCCCTTCTACAAAGGATCGAAGTTTCCACACTTTGGTCTTCCCTAACCAGTACCCCTGGAGCTCCTAAAGACTAAACTACCAACCAAAGAGTACACATGGTGGGACTCATGGCTCCAGCTGCATATGTTGCAGAGGATGGTCTTGTCTGTCATCAATGGAAGGAGAGGCCCTTGGTCATTGAAGGCTCTGTGCTCCTATGTAGGGGAATGCCAGGGCCAGGAAGCTGGAGAGGGTGGGTTGGTGAGCAGGGGGAGGGGGGAATAGGGTTTTTTCCAGAGGGGAAACCAGGAAAGGGGGGAACATTTAAAATGTAAATAAAAAATCTAATAAAAAGGAAATTAAAGACTTTTTAAAGATAAATGAAAATGACATCTAATGACAGCATACCCAATTTTATGGAACACAGTGAAAACAGTCCTAAGAGGAAAACTCATATCTCTGAGTACCTCCAAAAATAAATGAGAAAGAACATACACTAGCAGCTTGACAGCACCCCTGAAAGCTCTAGAACAAAAAGAAGCAAATTCACCAAAGAGGAGTAGACCCAGGAAATAATCAAACTCAGGGATGAAATCAACCAAGTGGAAACAAAAAGAACAAAACAAAGAATCAACCAAACCAAGAGCTACTTACTTGAGAAAATCAACAAAATAGATAAAAGCTTAGCACACAGACATCCTAATTAACAAAATCCGAAATGAAAAGGGAGATTTAACAACAGAAACTGAGAAAATCCAGAAAAATCATCAGATCCTACTACATAAGCCTATACTTAACAAAACTGGAAAATCAGGATGAAATGAACAATTTTCTAGACAGATACCGGGTAACAAAGTCAACTCAAGATCAGATAAACAGTCTAAACAGTCCCATATTCCCTAAAGAAATAGAAACAGTCATTAATAGTCTTACAACCAAACAAAGCCCAGGAAAAAGAAGGGTTTAGTGTAGAGTTCTATCAGACCTTCAAAGAAGACCTAATACCAATACTCCTCAAACTAATCCAAAAAAATAGAAACAGAAGGTTCTCTATCCAATTCCTTCTATGAAACCACAATTACTCTGATACCTAACAAAGAAAGAGAACTTCAGACCAATTTCCCTTATGAATATTGATGAAAAGTACTCAATAAAATTCTCAGAAACAGAATCCAAGAAGGCATTACAACCAATCATCCATCATGATCAAATAAACTTCATCCCAAGGATTCAGATATGGTTCAATATAGAGAAATGCATCAACATGATCCACTATATAAACAAACTCAAAGAAAAAAAACATATGATCATCTCATTAGATGCTGAGAAAGCATTTGACAAAATCCAACATCCCTTCATGATAAAAGTATTGGAAAGATCAGGAATTCAAGCCTAGACCTAAACATAGTAAAAGCAATATACAGAAAGCCAGTGGCCAACATCAAACGAAATGGAGAGAAACTTGAGGCAATCCCACTAAAATCAGGGACTGTACAAGGCTGCCAACTCTCTCCCTACCTATTCAATATAATACTTGAAGTCCTAGCCACAACAATTAGACAACAAAAGAAGATCAAAGGAATTCAAATTGGAAAGGAAGAAGTCAAACTATCTCTATTTGCAGAAGATATGATCATATACTTAAGTGACCCCAAAAATTCTACCAGAGAACTCATAAACCTGATAAAGAACTTCAGCAAAGTAGCTGGATATAAAATTAACTCAAGCAAATCAGAGGCCTTCCTATACACAAAGGATAAACAGGCAGAGAAAGAAATTGGGGAAACAACACCCTTCATAATAGTCCCAAATAATATAAAATACTGTGGTGTGATTCTAACTAAGCAACTTAAAGATCTGTACGACAAGAACTTCCAAGTCTCTGAAGAAAGATAACGAAGAAGATGTCAGAAGATGGAAATATCTCCCATGCTCATGGATTTGTAGGATCAATATAGTAAAATGGCCATTTTGCCAAAAGCTATCTACAGATTTAATGAAATCACCATCAAAATTCCAGCTCAATTCTTAACAGAGTTAGAAAGAACAATTTGCAAATTCATCAGGAATAAAAAAAATAAAACTAGGATAGTGAAAAATATTCTCAACAATAAAACAAGTGGTGGAATCATCATCCCTGCCCACAACCTGTACTACAGAGCAAGTAATAAAAACTGCATGGTATTGGTACAGTGACAGGCGGGTAGAACACTGGAATAGAATTGAGGACCTGGAATTGAACCTACACACCTATGGTCACTTGATCTTTGACAAAGGAGCTAAAACCATCCAGTGGGAAAAAGACAGCATTTTCAACAAATGGAGTTGACTCAACTGATGCTTAGCATGTAGAAGAAAGCAAATCTACCCATTCTTACCTCCTTGTACAAAGCGTGAGTCCAAATGGATCAAGCACCTCCAAATCAAACCAGATACACTGAAACTAATAGAAAATAAATTGAGGAAGATCCTCCAGTATATGGGCACAAGGGAAAATTTCCTGAACAGAACATCAATAGCTTATGCACTAAGATCAAGAATTGACAAATGGGACTTCATAAAATTGCAAAGCTTCTGTAAGGCAAAGGACACTGTCAATAGGATAAAATGGCAACCAATATATTGGGAAAATATCTTTACCAAGCCTACATGCAATAGAAGAGGGCTAATATCCAATGTATACAAAGAACTCAAGAAGTTAGACTCCAGAGAACCAAATAACCCTATTAAAAATGTGGTATAGATGTAAACAAATAATTCTCAACTAGAAATACTGAATGCCTGAGAATCAGCTAAAGAAATGTTCAACATCCTTAGTCATCAGGGAAATGGAAGTCAAAACAACACTGAGATTCCACCTCACACCAGTCATAATGGCTAAGATCAAAAACTCAGGTGACAGCAGATGCTGGTGAGGTTGTGGAGAAAGAGGAACACTCTTCCATTGCTGGTTGGACTGCAAGCTGGTACAACCACTCTGAAATCATTTTGGAAGTTCCTCAGAAAATTGGGTATAGTACTACCTGTGGACCCAGCAATACCACTCTTGGGCATATACCCAAAGATGCTCCAACATTTAGTAAGGACACAAGCTCCACTATGTTCATAGCAGCCTTATTTATAGTACCCAGGAGCTGGAAACAACCCAGATGTCCCTCAACTGATTAATGGATACAGAAAATGTCTTACATTTATGTAATGGAGTACTACTCAGCTATTAAAAAGAATGAATTTGTGAAATTCTTAGGAAAATGGACGGATCTGAAGGATATCATCCTGAGTGAGGTAACCAAATCACAAAAGAACACATATGGTATGCACTCACTGATAAGTGGATATTAGCCCAGAATTTTGGAATACCCAAGATTCTGTGGATACAATCCACAAACCACATGAAACTCATGATGAAGGAAGACTAAAGTGTGGATAATTTCACCTTCATAGAAGGGGGCACAAAATACCCAGGGAAGGAACTACAGAGACAAAGTGTGGAGCAGAGACTGAAGGAAGGACAATACAGAGACTTACCCACCTGGGGATTCTTCCCATATACAATCACCAAACCCAGACACTATTGTGGATGCCAACAAGTGCTGACTGACAGGAACCTGATATATCTGTCTCCTGAAAAGCTCTGCCAGTGCCTAACAAATACAGAAGTGGCTGCTCACAGCCATCCATTGGACTGAGCACAGTGGCACCAATGAAGGAACTAGAAAAAAGTACCCAAGGAACTGAAGGGTTTGCAGCCCCATAGGAGGAACAACAATATGAACTAAGTAGTACCCCAGAGCTCCCAGGGACTAAACCACCAAACACAGAGTAAACATGGTGGGACTCATGGCTCCAGCTGCATATGTAGCCGAGAATGTCCTAGACAGTTATCAATGGGAGGAGAGGCCCTTGGTCTTTTGAAGGCTCTATGCTCCAGTATAGGGGAATCCCAGGGCCAGAAAGCAGGAGAAGGTAGATTGGTGAGCAGGGGCAGGAGGGAAGTAATAGGGGTATTTGGAGGGGAAACCAGGAAAGAGGATAACATTTGAAATGTAAAATAAAGAAGATATCTAATTTAAAATAAAAGAAAGTTCAATTGTCCCTTTTGCCATATATTCCTAATTTTTATCAATGTATTTGATTATGTGATATAATAGATTTCATCATGTATAGTAGTACTTCTAATTTTTTCTCTGTGGTCTCAATGAAACTGAAGATTTAAAAATATCAAGACTCCATGAGTGATTTTGTAATTTGATTTCTCATACTTGTGTATAAAGTTATTCCTACATTAGCATATTTCCTGGTTTCTTTAAGAGAGTTTGTTCATCAACCTATTATTATCTGGTTTGAAACAAAGTTAGAACTAGTAGGCTATTACAGCACTAAGGAGGATTATTCAATATAAATCCTCTATAAGTTATAATTTTTAAAATATTGATGCCCCATAATATTGAACAAGCAATGCAATAAGGTCATCAGAAGAAATATTCTCAAGATCATTTAAATCCTTAAGTAGCCTATTTGTTTTATCAGATTATTTGGTTGTATGCTTACCTTCAAAACAGGGAGGACAAATGCACACTATCACTATGCTGCCTGCCTTCCTGTATATGTCACAGGTACTACTAATTAGAATTCTCATAATTAATCCTTTTAAATTTAAAGCTACAGGTAGTCACAACCAATAGACCAAAGTTTGCACTAAGATAAAATGAACACATTCCTGACAGTTTTTAAAACTTTGATGCAGGATCTAGATTTACTTCCCATTAGGCAACTTATTATCATTTTGAAGGCAAATAAATTCATATTAATTCAGTAATTCATAGTAATATAGTTCATAAATTCAAAGTAACAGGTACATGTTACTCTGAAATATTTCATCTAATGTGAAAAATATGAACCAGGAACTGTAATGGTCTTGGGCAATGTACACAGTTTTATAGATAGTTAGCACCTCTAAAATAGAAAAAGTAGCTATCAAAATATAGTTTATTTTAGAAAAATTAGTCATGGACATGGACAATGACCTTTCTCTAGCACAACTGTAAGCACATAGTCAGCATGAGTAATGGTTCTCAGTGAATGAGTCATGGTAATGAACAACTTACCCTGAAACTTTTGGGCAAACTTCTTCTTTTACATAAAACAAATAGAATGAAACAATTTGCTTTAAAGTGTATCTAAAATGAATTAAAAAAAAAAACCCTCCTGAATTCTACCTACATACCTCCATATAAAAGGAAAATTTAATTTGGTTCAGGTTCCTTATATGATATACACTTATTTTCAATACAGATTAAAATTACTTCATAATACACAGAGAAATTTATACTCTTATAGACATTTTATCCATTCCATTTCCATCTAAAATATTTTTCTACAATACCATATAATCAAATCCAAAATGTTTATTTACTCTGATCTGTGTATCCTTCCATGGTTTCCATTTTTCTCCCATGGACATGATCCAAACCAGCAATTCAAGACCTTTTCATACAATCCTAATAGTAGAGCCAACCAATTGATAGTACATAACCTTTTGTTTTTCATTTCAAGAATGATGCTTACCTCTTACAGACAAAACTTGCAATTATAACAGTGCCCTGTATATTGCTGCTTCTCTTGGAAATTTCATTTTCCATTTCTGGAATTGGTAATTCTCTTAACAATTACAGAACAAGTCTTCTCATATGCCTCACAAAAAGAAAGAAATGTTCCCAAGTTTTAGCATGTTACAGGAACACAAAATAAATATAAACTCTCTGATGTTAAAGGAATTAGAGGCTTCTATTCCTCTTCTTAATTTTCAACCATAGGTATCATGATTTAGTGTGATATCTGATGGGTTAATGACGAATATATACATGTACATGTGCATGTACATATATATCATATACTTGCACATATACATCATATGCATATACATAGACATATATTGAAGATACTTTTCTCTATGAAAAAACTTTTGGTCTTTTGGAATAGAGGGATCAAATTCATTCAATTGTCACCATTGCCACAATACAAGTTGCTCTTTCTTGTGTTAGCAGTGTGATTGCAAATGAGCTTGAGCTGAGTGTTATGTAGCTATCCAGGAAACTGAAGTAGGAAGTTCTGAAGTTCACAGAATGCCTAGCAAACTTTTAACAAAAATAAAGATAATATAATATCTAAGGATATAGTAGTTAGAGATGATGACAAGCATTGGGCAGCTGGATTTAATCCTCACTGTTTCAAAATAAAAGAGAATTGCTGATTTCCTAAGAGTGAATGTTGCTGTTTGTCTGACTCCACGTGAAGTGGAGATCTACTGTAATGGGTATATACTCATTTTGCACTCTCAAAACTTAGAAGGTACAGAAAGGGCTGCTGTCTGAAAGCATCATCAAAGTGGTCCTAAATGATAAGTGGTAAGCAAAAGCATGACTTAGAGCTATATGGAATGGAAGAAGTGGATACATGTCAAGAAAAGTGAGTGTGCTTGGTACTTACTGCCTGAATATAGTATATGTATGAAAGTCATGTTTTATCAATTTATATGCTCACTTGAAGTGAATAAGCTAGATGTGTTAACAAGCCAAGAAATGAAGTCAAAGATAATAAAATATGTAATTAGTAATGTCAAATTTAGAAAATAATTAACTGATAGAACTAAGAACATAGATATTAATAAAAATACCTGGTAAACCTGGTATTAGCTATAATTTCTCTCTTCTATCTTAGTTTTCTCTTACTGCCTTGGTCTGTTATATGTTATTGCTATTTTACATGTCAGTTTGAAACAGTCTCAAATTTGTGCCAAGGATAATGAACCAGCTCTACAAAATTTTCTGCTTAATATTAATGGTATGAGGCCATGTAGCTCCTACCATTCTCAGTTCTAACTCAGTTCTTTCCTGTATTGAACATAAGCAAGTTTTCTCCCTCTAATATATTCCTTGCCAAATATGGGCAGAAAATAAGCCCAGTTATCTTAGAATTGGTTTTCTATCTCGGAGCAGTAATAGCAGAGGTGATAATCTTACTGTGATTGCCCTAGATTTCTGAAAGAAATAGAATAACATTCTAGCATGTTGTATTCAAAAGAGAGCCACCCATTAGAAGCCACTGCTCTGATTTTCTTGAAACACAATAAGTTCCTGTAGGCTGCAATGATATTTTTCACAAAGCCACTATGTGTTGGACTCTGTGAAGGCTAGGACAGCCTGAATCTTATTTTTCATGAAGAAAAATAATTATATAAATTGATCTTATGGTGTGTACCTCCATGTTCAGGATCAGAAATGACTAGAGATCTTGATTAATTTTATTAGTTACTCAATATATCCTACCTTCTGCATACCTCTGTGAGACTCTCTGAGGATTGTTATTTCAGATGCTGTAAATGATGATTATAGAAAAATATGGAAGATTTTCCTGAGTAATTTTTCATCAAAATGACTGACAAGCTGAATGTAGTAGCACATTTGAAGTTTGAAAGTGATAAGAGTTTGAGTCCAGCCCAGTATTCATAAGAATCTGTCTTGTTTTCTTTATACCTCGTTAATAAATTTGAATATCTAGGTGAAGAGTTTTCCTGTTAAAATAACAAGAGATTTCTGAATACACACTGAACTATGATAATAGAAAATCCATCACATTCTCGGTTTTAAAATGCAAAATGTGTTTTGAAAATTTTCTGAAAGGTCAGAATGTCACAAAAATGAACTGTGTACTCCATAGTTAAACGTATTCCTTTATGGCCAAAAGAAAAATTTGAGCAATTAGTCAAAGTCATGAGATGTTTTATCTATAGTAATTTAGAGCTTCCAATGATATGAAAACAAATAAAAAAATAAAAAAATATATATACAAATCTAAGACCTCCCACCAGACAATCTCTAATCAATGCTTCAATATTCCACAAGGAACCATAAAAGCCTTAAAATTTGACATTAGTAATAATATGTGTGATAGTTTTACTAGGAGTTTCTAAAGCCAAAGTTTCCCACTGGATCCCAAAGGCAACACTATGCCATACTCCTCTCTTTTGGCTCCACTACTTGGTTTGCTCTAAGTTCTGGATTAGGGCCTAAAATCCCTTGCCAGTTTTCTTTCCTGGAAAATGAGAGAAAGGTGTGTTTATCTGTTCATATATTGCCTCAATCCAGAGAAGCTCCACTGAGTGATGTGGTTATAACCTTAAAACCCCAACAACTGTCTAAATTCTTTGGATATCAATAGCAGCTAAAGGACAGAAATTTACTCTTTCAAAGCCAGTTTTAAGAACTCATATTATTTAGTTTCCATGAGTACAACCCATATAATCAGAGTAATTTATAATGAATGGTCATGAAAAAAATCACCTATGCAAGATCCATGTTACCTAAAGATTGTATTTGGGGAATAGATCATGATAGTCATATTCTCTTCTAAAAGGTAGAACCAAACATGACTAGAAAAAAATCAATGCAATAGTTCTTAATGATATTCTGACATATTCCTAGATCAGTGATTTGTCAGTCATCATTAGAGAGGCTCCCCCCAGCAGCAGATAGGAGTGGGTGCAGAGACCCACAACTAGATATTATATAGAGAGACAGGGTAAATAGGAAATCTCCATCTGGTGCCTCCCCTAGAAGATTGGGGAACCCAGTGAAAGATGAAAGATGGAAGAAATATCATAGGACTCATAGGGCGTGGAGAAAACCATAAAAATGTAGGCTACTGAATCTAAGCAGGATTCACACAGGTTCACAGAGACTGAAATGGCAAGCTAGGGACCAGGATGAATCTGCACCAGGTCATATCCTTAAGTGTTATAGCAGTTAGCTTTTTTTTTTTTTTGGAACTCCTAACAGTGGGAGCAGGTATATTTCTGACTCTTTTGCCTGCTATTTAGACCCTTTTCTTCCTACTGAGTTGCCTTGTCCAGTCTTGATACTAGGGTTTATACCTAATCATATTGGATATTGTTTTGATCTTTTTAGATGTTGTCTCCTGGAGACTTGCTCTTTTCAGAAGAAGCAATGGAGGGGAGGGGATCTAGAGGAGAGAGAGTTTGCAGGAGCTGGGAGGGAAACTGTGGCTGGAATGTTTTGTATGAGCATTTAATAGTCATAATAAAGAGCAGATTGCCTATAATAAGTCACTACTTAACACTTTAAGGAAATATTCTGTCAATTCTTATTAATGAAATTATTCCTAATAATCAATTTCATATACACACACCACACACACACATACACATAAACACACACACATATACACACACAAACACACACACATATATATATATACATATACATATATATATATACACATATATACATATATATATATATATAAATACATACATATATATATGCACACCACACACATACAAATGGTGGACAGAGAAAACTCCAATATGCACATACACAACCTTTTCATATATACATACATACAGATTCGATGGATGGAACAAAGTTCTAAAACACTCTCACACAAAATGTACATATATATATATATATATATATATATATATATATATATATATATATAACTTTAATTTTTCAAAACCTATTCTTGATGATGGTTTGTGGGCCTGCGTCTCTCTGCTGAGGCCTAGGGGTCTCTGCCAGTGATACCTGAGTCTCTTTGCTGTTGCCTGGAGCTCTCTGCTGGTGAGACTTGGGGCTGTACAGTGCAAGTGCGTTAGTTAGTTAAAAGAAGGCAGTACATGTGTGAGATATTTTTATTATAGGAAAGGGAAAATAGGCCAACCATGTAGTGAGAAAGAAAGGAGATGAAGGAGAGAAGAAGAGGAAAAAGAGTGAAAGGACGGAAAGAAAGAAAGCAAGAGAGCAAGAAGGCAAGAGAGAGAACAAAGAGCAGGAGAGAGTGGAAGAAGGCAAGAAGGCAAGAGAGGAAAGAAGGCAAGAGAAGGGACAAAGAGCAAGAAAGAGGGGAGGGGCAAACTGCCCCTTATATCATGTGAGACATGGCTATCTGTCTATGAGGCAGGCCATACCTGGCTGTGGTCAGATGACTGGGGGTAGGGTCCAGCTAGAATGCTGGGAGCTTGGGGCATTGTCTACCTGACAGAGCACACATCTCCTGCAGGGGCAGCTGTGAGAGGTTGTGATTAAAACCTGAGCCAAGGTCCCAGGAGTTACAGCTGATCTCCTACCATCCCTTGTGAACAGAAATTGCCCACTGGGTGCTTCAGAGTTCTAGGCCTATTACTCAACTGGGCCTCGGTTGCCTAAACAGACCACTGACCTACAATGATTCTTAAATGATTTAACCTCCCTTTTAGCCCACCACCCAGCAAAGGTAGTGGGAAGAAAAGGATACAGGGGTTGGGGGAGTGGACCTGTTTAGAAAAGTTCTTTGGAGCAACTCCCTTCTGTGTTTTCTGGAAATGTGCAGTTCATTTCACAGGTAGCTGTGGCAGCATGATCCACTGGCAAACACTTCATGCATACACCAGCAATCCTGTTCAGTAGAGTCAGGACTGCAAACAGGTATCAGCACTGCTGGCACTCTCTAGCAGACAATGAGGCCCAGGCCTCTAGCTCTAGTCAGCAGGAGAGACCTGGAGGAACACCAGAAGACTTTTTTGTCTATGCTTCTCTCAGTCAGGAAAGTGAAGATCAGTGAAGATGCAAGACCCACAAGCACTACACAGCTAGCTGTACCAGCAAGCCTAGTTCTGCCCCATCACTGTCGGCTGAGTCCTTTGATACTCTCTCCAAATATCATGTGTCCTCCAAGGCTCTTGCCTTAGCATGTGTTAGCATGTGCACCTTGTCTCAGCTCACATCACTCTATCAATCAGCCTGAGTCCATGTAAGTAGCAAGAAACTGTATCATCATATACCTTTTCTTTTTTTTCCACTTTTATTTTTTCATAATGTCTTAGTAACTGTTTTTTTTCATTTTTTAAAAAAGTATTTTTATTTTTTATTAGATGTTTTCTTTATTTACATGTCATACAATATCTCCTTTCCCAGGTTTCCCTCTGAAAAAAAGAATAATAATAAACTAAACAAAAACAAACCCCTGTTCCCTCCCCCTTCCCCTTGCTCACCACCCACCCTCTCATTCTTACTGGTCCTGGCATTCCCCTACACTGGGGCATAGAACCCCCTGTGTCTGCTTCAGTGACACATTACTTCATAAGTCTGTTTTAGCCCTTCACACCTGTGTCCATTGTTACAAAATGTTTCATCACATTTTTGCCCCAGGAAAACACCATCCAACCAACTTTTCAAAGAACCCTTAAGTTTCTACTTCACATATACATTTATACACATGCATATATGTTGTAGATAGTCCTGGTGCTGTTTGTATTTTGATGCTAATTTCACTTTCCTAGGAGGGGTTGCTGATAAGAAGTGAATCACATATATAAATGACTTCTTGTGAAACTTTTCCTTGCCTTAAGTTGTAAAATAAAGGCTAGAGCCAGTGATTAGAGAGTGAAAGAGAAGGTGGAGATGAAAAGTTTGGAAGAGAAAGAGAAGACAGGGAGAGAGGGGAGAGAGGGAAGGAAGATGGAAGGAGAGGAAGATGATCCAGATTCTGCAGGGCTTTAAATAGCCATAGATTTGATATGAACATCTCATAGATATGAACATCTCATAGATATAAACATCTCATAAGGGATGGATAATTACAGGAAAATTTGTCTTATCTAGGTGGGCAATTTATATCTATATCAATTGGCTCTGAGTAAATTGTGTGGACATCTTGTGAATTGAGAATTTATATATATATATACATATACAAATATGTGTGTATATATGTATCTATCTATCTATCTATCTATCTATCTATCTATATATATATATATATGACTGATTAATTATAAGCTTCTACGGGGATTTGGGACCACTGACTACAGGGGATGGATGGCTGGGAATGTGAGCAGAACCTGTTGTAGCAAGAGAACCTCAATTAGTGGCTACTTGGGGCTAGCCTAGAGATGAAGAGATTGAAGGCAGAGAGTATCTGGGTATAGTGCAGGATGGTGCATGTTTTAATATTTCCCGCAATGAACAGGTATTAATTAATTAATGTCTGTGGTACCACTCATTTAATATTTCCTACAACACATATATACAAACATACTTAGAGGGTGGAATGAACAAAGTTCCAACATATTCACATAAACCATATATACACATACTTGATGGATGGAAGGAACAGTGTCCTTATATACTCTTACACAAACTTTACATATACACATACACACATGTACTTGATAGATGGTAGCAACAGTGACAAAGTTCCAATGACTTCATTCTTTCTCCTATAGCTTATATATCCCAATAAAATCTTTCAAGTAGTATAAAATTACAACACAATTACATTTTAGTTTTCTTTTGGTGAATGATTGTGAAAAAACAGTATCTTCCCCAATAACTTTTCACGAAATAACATTACATAATACAGGTAAAGAAAACAAATTATTCCCAAGAACCCATGTATTCTTGCAACTAAGAAACTTGTTATAGATTAACAAAGTGTAAGCAATCAAGATAGTTTTCTCAGCCATTTTCTCTTCCAGGCAGGTAGCAATTTGCAGTTACAAAGAAAGGATTAATTACTTTGTTATCTATCCATTTACCTAAGAATTTCATAAATTTATTGTTTTTAATAGCTGAGTAGTACTCCATTGTGTAGATGTACCACAATTTCTGTATCCACTCCTCTGTTGAGGGACATCTGGGTTCTTTCCAGGTTCTGGCTATTATAAATAAGGCTGCTATGAACATGATGGAGTATGTGTCCCTATTACATGTTGCAGTATCTTTTGGGCATATGCCCAGGAGTGGTATAGCTGGATCCTTCGGTAGACCTGCACATGGAGGGGTCTGATTGTTCTGGCAGCATGTGTATAGTATAGGATTGCAAATTCGATCATCAATAGGAGGAGAGGACCTCGGCCCTGTGAAGGTTCTGTGCCCCAGTGTAGGGGAATACCAGGGCCAATAAGTGGGAGAGGGTGGGGTGGCAGGCATGAGGAGGGGGGAGGCAACAGGGGTTTGTTTTGGTTGTTTTTGTTTCTTTGTTTTTTGGAGGGGAAACTGGGAAAGGAGAGATTTACATGTAAATAAAGAAAATATCTAATAAAAATTATTTCATTATCTATCTTTAAAAGTAATCTTATAAGAATTTTTAAAGAATCACAAATGTGGACTTCTATATAATAACCAGTCATATCTACTTTAAATCCACAGAATGCATATCCCCTTATTAAATTATATCAGGAAGCTGAGGGCAAAAATGGGTATAAGGAATCAATCATCACCAGCCCAGCCTTAGTGAGAGTCATGTCAGTCAGTGCTGCCTTGTTCTTGTTCCCTGACCATAAAGGGTCCCTAGCTTACCTAATAAGATCAGTGACCAAGCCATTTTGAAACCCATCCCACGGGCAAGCTAAAATCCTTCACACTATTATTAATCCTGTATTATGCTTTGCTTGTAGATAGGAGCCTAGCATAGCAGCCCTCTGTGAGACTCTATCTAGCAGCAGACTGAGACAGATGCAGATACTCACAGCAAAACATTAGACCAAGGTCAGGGACTCCAATGAATGTGTTAAGGAAAGGCTTGAAGGAGCAGAGGTGGATTGCAACCCTATAGGAAAAGCAACACTGTCTACTAACCCAGACCTCTGGGAGCCCCCAGAGCGTAAACCACCAATCAAAGCGCATACATGGCTGGTCTGAGGCCTGCAGTACATATGTACCAGATGGCTGCCTTTTCTGGCTTCGGTGGGAGAGGATGTGCCTAATTCTGTAGAAACTTGATATACAAGAGTGAGGGTATATGGGAAGTGGGGGATGCCCTCTCAGAGGCAAAGGGAAGGGTAGATGGGGAAGGAACTCTTTGGGGGTGGGGACCTGAATGAGAGCAGCATTTAAGATGTAAATAAATAAATAAACAGGTAAACAAATAAAAATATGAATTTTTGAATTTCAAATTGTTCCCTAAGATTTTCTACATCACAGCTTGTAGCAAAAAACATCTTAAACTAGCTTCATTAACAATTTTATTTTCCAAATGTTTTCTAAGGGTTGTAGACAGTGCTGATAATCTACATCTTTAAATTCTTTCCTAGTGTAGTGATTGAGGCATCAATCTAGTCCAGTAGCAATGCCTGAAAGAGATCAAACACTACTGCTGTGAGTGCCAGAGATACTGCCAAGTGATGTCTGGAAGGCCTTTAGAGTTCTCATAAAATTCTTAGATTAAGAGGAAAGTAAGATCAGCAAGCAAAGCAGAACTCCTGCTTTGAAGTCCTCAAGATATATACTCCTCAGGGCCATACCTCAACTGAGGCACACCCATTGTGGCTGTGTTAACTAGTGGGCCACATTCCATTATTCTAAAGCTATTTGCTGTTCCTCATGCATGCCCCTGGGCAGTAATCCATTGCACAAGTCTTCTCAAACCTTAAAGTACAAATAAACTGTCCATAAATCTTGTTAGAATAAGGATACTGACTCAGGATATCTGAGGTGGATCCTATTTGTCCTCAATTTTAATCCACTGTCAGGTGTTGTGAAGCAGTTTCCTCTGAGATTGAAAGATTACATTATGCAGGAAAGCACTTTAAGACACCAAGTAAACAGCTCAAAATAGCTTAAGGAAGTCACTGAAACTTACCAAATTTGCTGGGTCCTTTTCTCCTTAGAGTAAACAAACCAACAAAAAAACTTTCTAGAGTCACTTTCAGACAAGCCAAGCTTAAAAGAAGAGTTTCACATGGATCAAGCTCCAGACTAGTAGAGGTGAGCTAAGAAGCTTGCAAGAAGCTTGAAAGAATCAGAAACCAGCCATATTGCCTAGGCTGGTTTAAGGAAAGCTTAAGGCTTACAGAAACCATGTTGCATGAAAAGGACACTCCAACCTCTTGAGTGGCTTATGAGCTGGGTAGTGTACAGTTTATGAATTTTGTGAAAGCTCACCCATGTTGAGGTGAGCTTTGGTGATGCAAGTGTTTAAGTCATTTCTACTCCTGTCAGTAGCCCCTCACCCATAGCTCTATAAGTAATCCCAGTAAAACTTATTGGTTTACCAATTTGGACTTTGGTCATATCCATATTTTGGCTTATTGTAGGCTTCCTAACTGCAGTATGGAAATAAGTATGTTTTGCTTTTTACCTGGAAGAGCATCACACAATAGGTCATGCTGTTTATTTGCAGATCACAATAAGTAACAAGCCATTATTTTTTATTGTCAAGCTGATAAAACTGGAGAATGTTTGACCTTTCCATATATATGAAAGCCTAGGTAACAAAATCAGTGACTTTGCTTGGAAGTAGCCCAAACTAGAGAAACTATATAAGAAGCACAGAGAACACTAAATGACAATGACAGACAAGAAAATCCCCACAGCATGCTATAGTTAAAATACGAAATACCAAGAGAGAAAGTGTATTGAAAAATGCAAGAGAAAAATAAAGCCACATGAGAAGGAAAAACCATTAGAGTAACAGTTAATTTCTCAATGGAATATGAAAGCTTGAATAACCAAGAGCAATGCAATCCAAGATTTAAAATATGATGGCAACTCTAGACTAATATACTCAGGAAAAAAGGGTATCTGTCATAAATGAAAGAGGAAAATAATGTTCAGTAATATAAGAATCTTAAAAATTATATCAAATAAATCAAAACTAAAGAAAATACAGAAAGCAATATTTCTGCCTAAACTTGGGAATGAGCATAGCAGAGTGATTGTGGGAAAAATATGAAGCCATGATGATTAAAACTCAAATTAGCTCTGAGTACACAAAAGACAGCATCAAAAATTAACAACACAATGAACAAATTGTCATACAGTTCAATAAAATATTTAAATATCAAAGTCAAATTATTTAATATTTAAATTCTCTAGTCAAATTATATAGGCTGACATAATGGATCAAAACCAAAATTCATCTATCTATGGTCTATAACAAACACACCTTAGCTTGAAAGATAGGCACTGGTATAGAATAAACAGGTGGAAAAATTAATCTAATAAAATGGGGCCAAGGAAGCAAACAAGGATCACAAAATAGATTTCAGAATAAAAAAATACCAAAATAAGTAAATAAGGATAGTTCTTTCTAACCAAAAGAAGACTTAATTAAAAAGACAGTACTATTCTAAATATTTATGCATCAAACTCTGATATACTCAAGTCCATAAAAATGAACCACTAGATTTATCTATCTATCTATCTATCTATCTGTCTATCTATCTATCTATCTATCTATCTTTCTATCTTTCTATCTTTCTATCTATATATATATTAACATCAATCCAACAATAACAAGTGATTTCAATATTCTATTTTCTAAAATAGACAATCTAGAAAAAGTAAATAGAGAAACACAAGCATTAATTGACATCTTAGATCAAGTGAACTTAATATATATCTACAGAATTTTCCACCCAAACATAAATGAATACACAGTGTAAGGAGCAGCGCAGGGAAATTTTTCTAAAATAAAGCATGTCCTGGAAAACAAAACAAGTTGACACAAATACAAAAAGACTGAAATAATTTATTTTATTCTATCTGATCATCATGTAATATAATTTAAATTTGAAAGCAAAAAACTCTAGTAAATATGCAAACACATGACTATTAAAAACCCATTACTGAATGATGAATAAGTCAAAAAAGGAATACAAAAATTAAAAAAATCTTAGAACTTAATGAAAATGCTAACACAACCAATCTTTTGGGACAGGTTGAGAGAAATTTATAGCTCTAATGCCTACATTAAAAAAATAAGAGAGAAAAAATAAGTTACTTAATGATGGAACTCAAAAAGGCAAAAACAAGAACAAACCAAATCCAAACTTTCCAATAAAAAAAAAATACAAGAGAAGAAATGTTTAAAAAGAGAAAGAAAAGAAAAAGAAAGACAGAAAACAATAGAAAAGATCAATTTATCTAAGACTGGTTCTTTGAGAACAAAAGAAAAATTATTGATGGACTCTTGGTCCAACTAACAAAAAAGAGGGTTTAAATTAAAAGAATCAGAAATGGATATGGAAACATCACAGCAGATACCAAACAAATTTGAATAATATAAGGTAATTTTGTTGAAACCTGTATTCTGTTAAACTTACAAATCTAAAAGAAACCAATGACCAGACTAGCCTCAAACTCAGATTCCTCCTGCCTCCACCTCCTTCATCAAATTCTAAAGGCATGGGCCATGTCTGCAATATATATTAAGGTTATTGGATCAGTGTTTTGAGAGAAACAATGGGGATGAGGTTGTTTCTGATTCTTTTGCCTGCTTTGGGGACCCTGTTTCTACTACTGGGATACCTTGTCCAGTCTTCATGTTAGGGTTTGTACCTGGTCTTATTATATCTTGATGTACTGTATTCTGTTGATGTCTCTGAGAGACCTGCCAATTTCTGGGTGAGATCTGGAGCAGAGAGTGCACTTGAGGAGAGGAGAAGTGGGATTGTGTGAATAGTGGAGGGAGCAGACACTGTAGCTGAGATGTATTGTAGGAGAGGAGAATACATAAAAATTTAAAAAGAGAAATCAGCACATTTCTAGAACCAGCAACATCACCATATTTCAAACAAGAAGTCAACTATCTAAACAGACATATAATTAGTGGAAAGATAGTAATAAAAAGCCTTTGAACTCAAAGATGTTCATGGCCAGATGGATTCAAAAAAGAATGCTACAAGACTTTGAAAGAAGATCAATGGCAGGACTTTGTTAATTATTCAGAAAGAAATAAGAAACGAAGGAAGAGAAAAGACAAAAAAGCAGAGAACTCCCAAATTCCCAACTAAGCCAATATAACTATAATACCAAAACCAGATAAAAAAAAAGATATGCAAACAAAAAGAAACTACAGACCAATATTGGTGATGAACATAGACTTAAAAATATTCAATAAAATACTTGCAAACATAATACAGACATAGATCAGAAACATTACGACGACAAAGTTTAATTTATTCCTAAAATGCAACGATTGTTCACATATGGAGGTCAACACATGTTATAAATTATAATTTTAAAGATGAAAATCACATGATCATCTTAATAGACACAGAAAGTACTTAACAAAACCCAACATATATTCATCATAAAAGTCCTACAGAATATGGACCTAGAAGAAAAATATGTCAATATAATAAGTTATATATGAGCAACCCAAAGTTAACACCATACTAAATAAAGGCTTAAAGAAATTCCACTGAGTTCAGGAATGAGACTGATATGTCCTCTATCCCCACTCCTTTTCAAACTTGTGTTAAATGTTGTACTAGATGGAGCAGTAAGGCAAGAAAAGGAAATTAAAATGATACAAATAGAGATAGACAAAATTAACCCATCTTATTTTCAGTTGATTTTATATATCAGATATTCCAAAAAAATTCTATTAGAAAACTTCTAGAATGTGGGAAGATATATAATCGACTTGCACAAATCAGGATCCAAGTGATGTGACTGGAGAAATGAAAAAAAAAAATGGGAGACTCTAACTATGGAGGGTAAAGGGAGAAAATACAGAAAATGGAGTAAGTATGTCTGAAAAATTCATCTAAATCATACTATTAACTATGTACCTAAAAACCCTTGCAATATACATAAGTCTGTATATAAATAAGTGTATATAGTTTAAATGAAATATTTTTTATTTGGGCTGACAGTGTTCCCTCTAAGAGCAAAAGACCACCTTAAAATCAAAACAAATAATAAACATGAGATGTTATTGTTTGAATTGTTGGTGAGGGTTGTCCAAGAGACTCCCAAATACATTTCAGGCTATTATTATTGCCCTTGGTTAAGCCCAGATGTGGGAGGTAATACTGTTGTTGAAGATACCATGCACTTCAAAAACAGGGTCCAGAGGTCTCAGACCAGGGATGGACCCTGAATGCCTTCTCCCTTAGGACCAGATTTCATGGTATCAGAAATCACCAAGGGAGAAAAACAAACAAAAAAAGTCCTATGCAGCTATGATGCCTATGAATCACAAAAGAGACCAGTATGGCACAATGATACTAAAAGTAGTACTTGGTGGTAATCAACAGCCCTCTTATTGGACTTAAGACCTGCTCAAGAAGAGTGAAATCATTTCTGGTACTATAAATCTAGCTAAGTACTCATGTCTACTTGAGTCATGAACCTTGAAAAAGAACCTATATCCATCAATTTACTAAACCAGAGGAATTCTAAACTAAACTCTAAATAATTTTCTTTATATAAATGCAATTCTTACCCATCAAAAGGAAACATCTCTTTGCAACATAAATCATTACAGAAAACAACAGCCAATCAAAATAAAAAGTTGTGGAGCTCAAAATCAATGGATTCATCTGAAAACCAACTTCTAAGTTTAAGGCTCTGCAATCATTGTGGAAGAGGGAGCATAAAGATTTTAAGAACCAGAGGATAAGGGAGTTCTCCTTGAGACTGTGTCTCCTAGAAATTTCAGAAGCTAAAACTAAAAAATCCCCTTGATATGACTGCCTAAGTATGAAATGAGCAAGTATAGCAAAAACGGGCATGCCAAAGTCAACCAGAGCTTATCCCAGGAAGCCTCAACCTTATACAAAGAACTGTGAGCATCTAAGAAGAAAGCATACCAATTGGTTATCTAATACCCAAAGGTTTTCCCTGAAAATATAAATAAAAGAAATATTACACAGATGGAATATATTTATGTATATACATATATAAAGACATATATGTATATATATATACATATATACACATAACATGTAATGTAAAAACGGGTCATGAATTTGAAAGAAAGCAAGGAGCACTATATGAGAGGCTTTGTAGGGAGAAAGAAAAAGGAAATGATATAACTATAGAATAACTAGTCTGGACACTTTATTAAGTTCACCTGATATCTCTAATTTTATACTTACAGTCATCCTCATACATAACTAGTATTTTTAAAAGGAAAGATGCAAGTGTTCCTTAAGCCTAGAAAATTATGCACAATAGCCATACTTATGGTTTTGAATGGGTGTATTAAGCATACAGAAAGCTAAACTAAAAGTATAAATAACAGGTGACAGGATAGAAAGATGATAGATCAATAACAAAACAGCATTAAATCAGGTACCTAAAACAGCTTGCAGCAAGTATATTCAAATCAAAATCCATCTAGAAAATACCTTTGGATGCTATCTTTGAATGATTCTAAGATAGCCATACACATTAATTAATTTCGCACTGTACTTCACTGAACTTACAATATTTTTCAGCAAATTAAGATAGGGACTCAATAATGGGAACAAAATGATACAGAACACCATTTTGGCAAGAGTTGAAAATTCTAAAGTGGTAATATTTCTAAAGTAATGGCTATGTTGAAAACAATAAATGTCACCAAATGCATTTATTTTCCTGTCAACTGCTCTAATGAGAATGGCAGTAAAGGAGGATCTGAAATTAATCTGCCCTTAAAAGCTGTTGTTTCCTTCCACCTGTTTTTTACTCCTATCATTTAGGAATATCAATACTCTCTTAAAAAGAAGCTTTGGTGGTTGTTACCATTGTCACTTGGTGTTTGTCTTCTCCTACAAAGACTTATAACTACAGATTTAAGACCGCTGATATCTCCCACTGTAGTGATTCACACTGCAAAGAACTGAGCTTAAGCTTTGCCCCAAATCCTCTGGTTTGAATGGCTTTATCACCTACAAGCAGTTCCACAGCTCCCGAGTAAGGCAGTAAAAACTTCTGTCATGCCGACTTGCTTTTTTAAAATCCCAGGTTATCACAACTGAATATATTTTTTGAAAATGGTTTCCTTTTTTGCCTTCTCCATGTTTTCCTAACATATTGCTAATAGCCTTGTATAGAGTCTGAAAATTGGTATCTGATTTGTGCTACTCTGAAGTCAGCCAATTATTTGTAGCCCTGATTTTGCATTTGTTAAACTATTGCTTTTAGAGGTAATGATTGCATGCTAAAAATAAATAACATGTAAAAAGGAGGTAAGATTTTTAGAAAGTTAAGCTGCATATGAGACTTGTTTTAATAGTTTTGTAATAGAATTCACATGCAATTCATGTACCAACAGGGTCTGAACATATTTTCAGTTTTTCATGCTTTATTTCTTTTATTTATTTACAATTATAGTATCATTACATCATTTTCTCCTTCCATTTCCTCCTTCCAAAACCTCCTGCATACCTACCTTTCTGTTCTCTTTCAAATTCACGGTCGCTTTCTTTTATTGTTAGTTGTTTTTACATACATGTATGCATATGAACAAACATATGTAATACTATAAACATAAATATACCGTGTTCAGTTAATATATTATTAATTGTATGCATCCTTTTAGAGCTGTCCATTTGGAATTGTGTAATGAAAAAGTGTGCTCTTCTCTGGGTAGTCCATTTCTCCCACTCCAGCTTTTGTTAGTTGCCTGTAGTTCTTTGTGTAAGCTTAAGGTCTTATTGGGTTTCTCCCATCTTTAATAGCATATCTATTGTTGTTGACTGTTGGCTATTAGCACCAATGTTAAGGAGTGGGTTACCTGGAAATATGGAGTTAGAAAGAGATAGGAAGAAATAAAAGAGATAGGAGGAGAATATAGGAGTGGCCAAAATTATACCTGTCCATGTGGAAGGGTAAAAATTAGACGGGAGACATGACTGCTCAGCCATCTTGACTTTTTAATGCCCTCCTTTGTTCCCCCAACAGGTATATTACCTGGGGCAAAAACCACTCCCCCCAAATACGTCAGCATGACAGTCCAATCAGCGACTTCCTTGTTTCTCTGTTGGGGTGGAGCTTTCTAATGTAACTGGAACCAGGTTGGAGGCGTGGCACATAGCAGGAGATGGGCAGAGAGGTATGGCTATCAGAGGCAGGCCTCAAACCAGGAGGGTTACAGTTGACCTTGCTCAGCTACTGTTAAGGCAGTCATACTGATGAGGCTTTATTGGTATTTACAAGATCATTTTAGAACAGTAAATCATTCACAAGTCAATTTTTTATCAGTTAATACATTTTAGTTCTATGACCTTAGTGCTAAGCTGCCTATTTCTTTCCCTATATTCATGCCAAGAAAAAACATGTATCTCCCTTGTATATATATTTTTTGTGATAACAGCCAGGTACCACCCCACTGTGGCTGAAAATTTCAAATACCCTTTTAAGGGCTATCTAATTATTTGTATATAATTTTGGGAAAAATGACTAGTTGAATTTGTTGACCATATTGTATTTTAGTAGAGAGAACCTCAGTTTTGTTGAGCTGTAAATGTTTATGTCATCTGTATACAAGTATATTATCAGCTAAATGATTTATAAATATTTTGTCATATTTATACTTTCTTGAGCTTTACTTGAAAAATAAATACATTTAGTTTTGATAAAGTTCAATTTACCATTTTTGTTATTGTTCTTAGCTTTGCAGACACATATCAGAAACCACTACTTAATACATAGTCACAAAAATTTATTCCTATATTATATAAGTGTTATAACTTTAGTCTACCAATTTGCATCTCTATCAATGATATTTAAATATTGTGTAAGATGTGAAGTAATAGAGATCTATCTTGAATTTTGCCTGAGTATATCCAGTTATACAAACTCCATTTGTTGAAGAGCATTCATTTCCTAGTGACTTGTCCTTAGCAACCTTGTCAAAAACCAATGGACCATAGTCTAAGTGTTTATATTGGACTCTTATTTTGATTCCATTGACATTATCAGCCTACTCATGTCAGTGCCATTTGTTCTTTAGTATTTTGTTTTTGTAGTTTAGTTTTGAAACTGCAGTATGTTATTTTTCAAAATATATATTCAATATATATTGAATATGTCAATATAAATTGAAACATATACATATGTATATACACATATATATCCATTCCAGGTCCTTGCACTCCATGCAAATTTCTGGATCAGATTTTCAGTTTCTACAAAAAGGTATCTAGATTCTTAAAGGCGTATTGAATTTATTGATGAATTGAGGAACACTGTAATCTGAATAGCCTTACTAAGTTCTGATTCATGAATATCTTGTATATTTATATTTTATTTTTATTTTTTACACTATACATCTTATTTTATCATCTCAAGTCTTTTCTGTATTTTCTTATTTCCATAATATTATAAATGACTTTTCACATTTTATTTCAGATGTATGTATTATTCACATATACAAATTTAGTAAATGTTATTAGTATCCTGAAAGCTGACTGTTCTGATCCATAAGTTCTAGAAGCATCTTGCTAAATTGTTTAGGACTGTCTATATAAAAGATTGCATCTTCCACTTTATTTGATAACCACTTTTACTAATGTATTTCTTCTCTCATATATTACATCCTGACCTCAGTTTCCTCTCTCCCTTCTCTTTCTAGACCATCCCATCTACCCCAGATCCACTCCACCTCCTCCTTTTCCCTTCAAAAAAGAGCAGTCCTCTCAGGGATACAATGACACCAGGCACCTAATCTCATATCAAGGCTGGGTGTCGGACCCCAGTAGCAGGAAAAAGGTGCTAAAAGAGGCAAAAGGGTAAGAGACAGCCCCCACCCCCACCCCCAGTTAGGAGTCTCACAAATTCGTCAAACTGAACAACCAAAATATATATGCTAAAGATCTTGCTCAGCCTCACACAGGCTCCTTGATTTTAGCTTTGGACTCAGTGAGACCCTATGAGCCATGATTAGTTGATTCTGTGGGCTGTGTCCTTCTAGTGTCTTTGATTTTCTCTCTGTCTTCAGTGGGATTCCTTGAGATCCACCCAATGTGTGGTGGTGGGTCTCCACATCTGTACCTATCAGCAGCTGAATGAAGCCTCTTTGATGACTCCAGTCTACAAGTATAGAGAGTAACATTAGGAATCCCTTCATTGACAATTTTTTTTGCCAGTATTTAGTTCTATCACAGGATTCTAGTCTATCCAGCCTCTGGCTTCTGGACCTTCAGGCAATGTTAGGTATGGGCTCCCTCTTGTGACATGACCTGAAGTTGGACCAATCATTGGTTGGCCACTCCCACAAGTTCTATGCTACCTTTGTACCAACACATCATGTAAGCAGGACAAATTGTAGGTCTAAGGTTTTGTGGCTGGGTTGGTGTCCCAGTCTCTCCACTGGAACCCTTCCCTGGTTATAGAAGATGTCTAGTTCATAACTCCCATTACCATAAATCTTCATGAGGGTAACCCTTATAGATTCTAGTGAGCTTCCATTGCACTGAGGTTCTACCTTACCCCTGAAGTATCTAAATACTTTGAGACAGTGTCACTCTTTCTATTTCTATGCACATAAATCATAACTGTTTTCTAAATACTTAAGTTTATATGTACAGATGATTTAATACATATCCTTCTTAAAAGCAAATTCTCTTTGCAGCAATGGAAACTAGTACAGACATCCAGAAATACAGAGAATAACTGACCATGGGATGCTCAGGCCAATTTTATACATCTATACCCAACACCTGCCACTGAGGCTCAGGGTCAAGGAACATCATGGAGGCAGGATGGGCATAAAGATCATAAGAACAGGGTATTGTGAAATTGATGTACTAAAAATGATAGGAAAGGTATATTCATAAAATCTCAAAAACATGATTGTATAAATAAGATCTCTGACCCCTAAAACAAGTATGACTGTAGATAGGCTAATGTGGAAGGGGGAAATACCACAGGTCACTAACTTTGTAGACAAAGTTTTACAAGTAACTAAGGAAGCCTAAGAGCAGTTAAAAATCATCCTCTGTCAGGACTAGGCCCTCCTCAATTCCACTTGGTTATCCAATACAAAGTGCTCAGCTCTAGAATCA
>NC_045030.1:149480562-149481599 GCF_008632895.1 Mastomys coucha | reverse complement strand
TTGTTTTATCAAGATTGCTCTGTATTGCAGCTTGTGGGCAGGGATTGTGGTTCCCTCAGAAGTTCTTTTATTGTTAAGAATAGTTATAGCTATACTGGGTTTTTTATTATTCCAGATGAATTTGCAAATTACTTTCTCTAACACTATGAAGAATTGAGTTGGAATTTTGATGGGGATTGCATTGAATCTGTAGTTTGCTTTCAGCAACATGGCCATTTTTCTATATCAATCCTGCCAATCTAGGAGCATGGGAGATCTTTCCATCTTCTGAGATCATCAATTTCTTTCTTCAGAGACTTGAAGTTCTTATCATATAGATCTTCCACATGCTCAGTTAAAGTCACACCAAGATATGTTATATTATTTGTGACTATTTTGAAGGGTGTTGGTTCCCTAATTTCTTTCTCAGCCTGTTTATCCTTTGTGTAGAGGAAGGCCACTGATTTCCTTGAGTTAATTTTATATCCAGTCACTTTGATGAAGTTGTTTATCAGGTTTAGGAGTTCTCTGGTGGAATTTTTGGGATCACTTAAGTATACTATCATATCATGAGGAAATAGTGATATTTTGACTTCTTACTTTCCAATTTGTATCTCTTTGACCTCCTTTTTTTGTCTAATTGCTCAGGCTAGGACTTTGAGTACTATATTGAATAGGTAAAGAGAGAGTGGGCAGCCTTGCCTAGTCCCTGATTTTAGTGGTATTGCTTCAAGTTTCTCTCCATTTAGTTTGATGTAGGCTACTGGTTTGCTATATATTGCTTTTACTATGTTTAGGTATAGGCTTGAATCCATGACCTTTCCAAGATTTTTATCATGAAGAGATGTTGGATTTTGTCAAATGCTTTCTCAGCATCTACGAAATGATCATGTGGTTTTCATTTTTGAGTTTGTTTATATAGTGGATTATGTTGATGGATTTCTGGAAATTGAACCACCATCCCTGCATAGAAAAAATTGGGTAGTGTTCCTTCTGTTCCTATTTTGTAGTACAGTTTGAAGTGTATTGTTATTAAGTCTTCTTTGATGGCCTGATAG
>NC_045030.1:149476707-149480552 GCF_008632895.1 Mastomys coucha | reverse complement strand
AGGCGTTATGGGATTGTTTAGATGATTTATCTGATCCTGATTTAACTTTGGTACCTGGTATCTGTCTAGAATATTGTCCATTTCATTCAGATTTTCCAGTTTTGTTGAGAATAGGCTTTTGTAGTAAGATCTGATGATTTTTGGATTTCCTCGGTTTCTGTTGTTTTGTCTCCCTTTTCATTTCTGATTTTGTTGATTTGGATACTGTTTCTATGCCCTTTGTTTAGACTGGCTAAGAGTTTATTTATCTTTTGGATTTTCTCAAAGAACCAGCTCCTGCTTTTGTTGATGCTTTGTATAGTTCTTTTTGTTTCTACTTGGTTGATTGCAGTCCTGCTTACATATCCCATCTATTACTCTATGTCTTTTTTATTGGGGAATGGAGTCCACTTATATTAAGGGATATTAAGAAAAAGTTATTGTTGCTTCCTGTTATTTTTGTTATTAGAGGTAGAATTATGTTTATGTGGCTATCTTCTTTTTGGTTTGTTAAAAGATTATTTTCTTGCTTTTTCTGGGGTGCAGTTTCCATCCTTGTGTTGGAGTTTTCAATATATTCCTTTATTTCCTTCCTTTGAAGGGCTGGATTTGTGGAAAGATATTGTGTAAATTTGGTTTTGTCATGGAATATCTTGTTTTCTACATCTATGGTAATTGAGAATATTGCTGGGTATAGTAGCCTGGGCTGGCATTTGTATTCCCTTAGGGTCTGTATAACATCTGCCCAGGATCTTCTACCTTTCATAGTCTCTGAGTAGAAGTCTGGTGTAACTCTGATAGGTTTGACTTTACATGTTACTTGACCTTTTCCCCTTACTGCTTTTAAAATTCTTTCATTGTTTTGTGCATTTTGTGTTTTGATTATTATGTGATGGGAAGAATTTCATTTCTGATCCAATCTATTTGGAGTTCTGTAGGCTTCTTGTATGTTCAAGATTCCTTTAGGTTAGGGAAGTTTTCTTCTATAATTTTGTTGAAGATTATTACTGCACCTTTAAGTTGGGAATCTTCACTGTCTTCTATATCTGCTATCATTAGGTTTGGTCTTCTCATTGTGTCCTGGATTTCTTAGATGTTTTGGGTTAGGAGCTTTATGCACTTTGCATTTTCTTTGACTTTTATGTCAATGTTTTCTATGGTTTCTTCTGCACTAGAAATTCTCTCTTCTATCTCTTGTATTCTGTTGGTGATGCTTGCATCTATGACTCCTGATTTCTTTCCTAGGTTTTCTATTTCCAGAGTTGTCTCCCTTTGTGACTTCTTTATTGTTTCTATTTCCATTTTTAGATCCTGAATAGTTTTGTTCAATCCCTTCACCTGTTTGGTTGTGTTTTCCTATAATTCTTTAAGTAATTTTTTGTGTTTCCTCTATAAGGACTTCTACTTCTTTACCTGTGTTCTCCTGTACTTCTTTAAGGGAGTTGTTTATGTCCTTCTTAAAGTCCTCTTCTATAAGCATCACGAGATGTGATTTTTAAATACAAATCATGCTTTTCTGGTGTGTTGGGGTATCCAGGATTTTCTGTGGTGTGAGAACTGGGTTCTGATGATTCCAAGTAGCCTTGCTTTCTGTTTGTAAGGTTCTTGTGTTTACCTTTCGCCATCTGGTTATCTCTGGTGTTAGTTGGTCTTGCTCTCTTTGGCTGGAGCTTGTCCCTCCTGTTGGCCTGTAAGCCTGTGCCAGCACTCCTGGGAGACCAGCTCTCTTCAGGTGGAACCTGTATACTGAGGACTATGGAACAGCCGCAGCTACTGGGTACAGATGGTGACTGGAAAGATCCTGTCGCAGTTGCTCCACTGTTCCTGTGCTCTGTGTGCTCCTGGCAGGTCCTGCTTTGTACAATTATTGAAGAGAAGGTGGAGATCTCACCTCTGAGCTCAGGAGCAAGAGCACTCCTGGGAGACTAGATCTCTCCTTGTAGAACCTGTATACACAAGCAATATTTGATATTTTTAATGGTTATACATTTTAACTATATTAAATGTAAATTTAACTATTGATATGTTACTATTTAACTCTGATAAGTCACTTTTCTTGTTTCTGTTAATTTTTTATTATGTATGTCTCATTTTCAATTTCATGAATTTACATGACTTAATGTGGTTTAGTTCTAATTATTATTTTTAAATTTTTATTTTGATTTGCCTATGGTACTTTGTAGTACCATAGCCAGTAGTTGACCCAGGTGTAACATCTTGTTTGTTTGTGTGTATGTGTGTGTGTGAGTTTGTGTGTGCACAGAAATAATATGTTTAATAGTGTCACCATTTTGTGGCTTGATGAAATATATAACCTATCCCTTTTTATGCTTCTAACCGTCTCCATTTATAACTGTTTTAAATATTTTTTAACAGTACCTTAAAATCTCAGTGGATATGGTTATAACTTAAATCAATTTTCAAGCTTGAGAAAACCCAAGGACAGGGGACTATTGCATTCATTTATTTTATTTTATTTTTTACTTTATTTATTTATTTATTTTGGTTTTTTGAGATAGGGTTTCTCTGTGTAGCACTGGCTGTCCTGGAACTCTGTAGACCAGGCTGACCTTGAACTCAGAAATCCTCCTGCCTCTGCCTTCCAAGTGCTGGGATTAAAGGCTTGTGCCACCACCACCTGGCTATTGCATTCATTTATAACCCCCTTTATTGTTTTTCTTCCTCACTCCTAATCTACTGTTCCTTTCATCATTTCTTTTTCATTTAGTTATTGTCACTTTGCAATTATTTTAAGGTAGATCTACCAAGAAAATGTCTCTTAATTTTCCCTCATTGGGAATAGCTTAATCTCTCCTACTTTACTAAAAGTATTTTCATTTATGTAGAATTTTGATTTGACAGTGTTTCCCTTTGACTTCTTGAAAATTATTGTGCTATAACTTGTTGTGATGGCTACTTTTGGTTCTTAACTTGACTACATCTAGAATTAACTGAAGCCCACGCTGCTGGAACATCTGTAAGGGATTTTTCATGATCTGACCATTTGAGGTGAGATGACTACCTTAAATCTGGGCTACATCTTCTAGTGATAGTTTATATAAGAACTATCACTAGAAGAAGGATGTGTGCTCTCATTTTTGCTGGCAAGTTCTTTCCTCACTAGTATTAGAACTCAACTACTTGTATATTATGATGTATACTGAAGACCAGCTGAGACAGCCATCTTCATATACATAACAACTCTTGGATTCTTGGACATTCTGTAATGGGTTAGCCATTATTAGAATAGTAAAACCACAGCTTGTAAGCCAATTTAACAAATCCCATGCAGCGGCCTTCTGACCTCTATGGTTTCTACAGATCAAGCAAGCTACTATTAGTTGATTTGCTTCTATGTTGTAGGTCATATATAATTTCCCACTAGTTATTTCATTAATGTTGCATTTTAATTATAGAAGTATGATTGTGGTATACTTCAGCGTATTCTTCATTTGGTTTATTATATTTATGGTTTGTTGATATTCCTCAATCTAGATGGTTATAATTTTCATGAAACTAGGAAATTCTAGTCATCATTCTTTATTTTTGTTCTTTCACTTCTCCTGAAGACCCAACAACATGAATATCAGACTTTTTATTTATGTCACAATTTTCTTCTGTCTATAATTTATTATGGTCAATTCATCATTAATGTTCTATTTTCAAGATCATTGTTGTATTCTTTTCTCATTTTAATCCTTTTACTGGGGTAATTTTATAGTTTTCATGTGTAGAGTTTATATTAGTTTCTTTATATTTTCTATTGCTTGAGAAGAGTTTCTAGTTCTTATTTGTTTCAAGCACATTCATAGTTTCCAAATAAAGTTAAGCCGGGCATGGTGGCGCACGCCTTTAATCCCAGCACT
>NC_045030.1:149470535-149476697 GCF_008632895.1 Mastomys coucha | reverse complement strand
AAGTCATCTTAAGAGATTTTTATGTCTTTTTGACTGTTAATGCCCTTGTGGTTTGTTATTTACATTGTGATTATTTTTGATATGCTGAAACTTTTCACTTCTATTTTATACATTTGAAATATTGAAAGGTTGGAGTTTTATTTAAACCTATTTTTGGTCTTCATTAAAGCCATATTTTTAGGGATGTGTGTCCTGTCACATTGGGGATAGGAAGATGTAAAAGTCTGGGCTTGTTATTTAGTTTTCACCTACATTGTGTAAAGGGACAGATATAGCTCATTCCCACTCAATGGAAGTTGAAGGTGCTCATGTGGTATATGTTGACAATAGAGGAGCTGGTATACAGAGACATAAGATTTTCTCCTTGAAGTGCTAAATATCTAGTTTATTTGGTTTCTTTGGACACTAACCAATCAAGAAAGAGAGAAATATCTAGCTACTATTATTGACTACTGAGGGATGAATACAACTAGAAATCTAGGCTTCTTGTCTGCTGTTAATGGGAGAAAAGTGAGAGGGAGAGGGAGACAGTTTTCTTCTTTTGTTTAATTCTGTATGAATAGAAAAGTTTATGCTAAAATGTTTGCTTCCTTGATAAACTGCTGTTATTTTGGATCTTTGGTTTAAAATTACAATCTTTTCTTAAATTTATTAATTGTGACAATTATTATTTTTAAAAATTGCATCTATAATTTGTTCCATATTTCTTTTTGTAGAAAGCTAGTGTAGACATTGGGTATATCATTTGAACATTGGCAAGTTCAAACAAATGTTACATAGGTTTAAAGGCCTCAGATCCCTTGATTCTAAAAGAAAATGTTTGGTTTCTTTAAACATTGTGAACTTATGTAACTTATATTGTTGTTCTTGATGTTTACCAACAGAAAAGCTAGTTATAAGGAAATCATCCTAGAAAGCATACAAAATACCTCAAAATAGAGATAAGGGATAATTGAAAGTTATTATTTTTTAAATAAATTCATTATGCTAACATTTCCATAGGAAGTCGTTGGTAAGAATGAGTTTTCCCCAAAAAGCTTATTACAGGTGCTAATCATCTTACTATTTTTAATTTTTGTGCTAGAGAAAAAAATTAATTATTTCAGAAGTCTCACTTATTCATATACCTAAATAATGAATTTCTTCACTCTGTGAAGAATGAACTCAATTTGATAAAGTTTAATGCATAGCTAAAAAATAGCATAATAATCCAATTTGCAGAACTTGAGAACTCCTATCCTTCATTTAAAACAGTCTTTTCTTTTCTGAAACTTCTAATGACTGCTCCTGTATCCTTATGATATGTTCCCTTATTCCTCACTCTCCAACTTACTCCATTTTCCCAAATTTCATATTAGTAAATTTCATTGCCCTCTAATAACCATGATAAGTTTCTTGAAACTCTCTGGATTATTTTTTCTTTTTTTCTTTCTCTCTCTTGCTTCTTTCTTTCTTTCTTTCTTTCTTTCTTTCTTTCTTTCTTTCTTTCTCTATTTCTTTATGTACTTTATATCCCAATCACAGCCCCCTTCATTCACTTTTTCCCACACTCACATATTCCTCTCCCATGAGCCCCTCCTTCCCCTTGCCCTAAGAGAAGTGGAAGTCCTCCATGGGAACCATCCTGCCCTGGCATGTTAAGACACAGGATTCGTAATAGAACAATTGCAATAATTTTTCCATGAAAGCATTATTTCTTAGAAGCCTTGTTTCGCATGTCTGCTGAATAGAGCAATGACTAAGTGCACAAAATTCCAAGGAGACTACTTCTAAAAAGTGCATTTGTAAACTTTAAATTGTTATAACTACTGGAATAATTAATTCTAGTAAGAATTTCATTCCTAAAGCCACCTGACTTTGACAAAATGGCCAAAATGTACACTGGAGAAATGACAGCATCTTCAACAAATGGTGCAGGTAAAACTCTCTGGCCATGTGTGAAAGATAAAACTAGACTCTGCACAGAAGTCAATTGCAAGTGGATCAAACTTTATCACATAAAAAATGTGATGAAATGGATTTATACTTTAACTGGATGATAATGCTCTTAACCAATAATGCTAATAATGGGCTATGACTTTTGAAGTTGTTGGCTAGTGATGTTCCATAGACCCTCTAAACATTACAGGGTATTGCCACTGTTACTGCTCACCTTCTAAAACTTGACAGAAAGAAACTATTGGTAAAGTCATAACATTCTTGATTTATAGAACATAGAAAAGCCATGCTGTTACTGATATAGCTAGTTTTCATAGTGTTGTGAGGTACTATGCACACTACTAGAGGACAAAAGTAATCATCAGTCTTACTCCCTTTTAAAAAACCCTCAGAGCCCAGTTTCTCCTGCCTATAGATTCTTGCATGTGTTTTCCATGTTTTATGACTCAAGAATGTGATGAGTTCAGCAGTAGAGTTTTACTGTCAAGTAAAACATGTGAGCTACAATAGTGACTGGCCTGACAAAATATGCCAACTGGTCCAATAGTGGTATAAACCTCATAGAAATAGCTAATCACTTTTGAATTGGATCTAAGTTCTACTCCACAAAATGAAATCTATACTTGGCACCATTGTGTGGCTAAGAATCTGCAATCAGGTAGATCATAAGCTTATGGAAGAACACACTCAGCTAAATGGACAGATTAAACAAACTCCTCATGACTTATAATTATACCCTAATATTATTTCATCTTCCAACTCTCATCATAAAAAATCACATTTGAAGTTGATGGCAATTAAAAATAGATCCATAATAGTCAATATCTAGAGAATAAGAGGATGGGTAATTCTCAGCCCTTAATTTGACATCTATATCACACTCCCTCTGAGACCATTACATTCTTGAGTTATATATCATGGAAGAGTGCTCAGAGACAGTAAGAGTGTAAGAGCCAGAGGCAATGGATCACTACAAGGAAGCACTATTTTCCTTGACATAGTAGGGAAGGTGCATATATGAATTCACAATGGTTTAGACAGAATGCATAAGACCTCTGTAAACTTAAGTCAGAAAAAATAATCCTAGCATGGAGAACAGAGATGGGAATGAAGTTCCAGCATTAACTGAGGAGCTATTGGTAATTGATAGCCACTGGAAGAAGAGAAGTCACTTTTGATTTTGAGTTGTCTTTGGTGTATTGGCCACACTCCAGTGGAAGACCACACATGCAAGAATATATAGTCAGGAAAAATAGAAATGTTGGGGTTTTTTAAAAAAGAGAAAGTTGTGTGGGTAGAGAAGTGGGATGCATCAGAGAGTAGTTAGAAGTAGGGTGAATATGATTTAAATATGCTGGACAAAACTTTCAAAGAACTAATAAAAATTTTCAAAAGTAAAGTTTGTCTCAGATAAACACAGATTTATTAAATGAAATACTGTCAAGATGATTTCAAGGACATTTACACTGTTAGAATATTTTAGGACACCAGCATTAACTATTTATTATACAGAAGAGTTTGAAGAAATTGGTCCAATATACTGTCTATAATATTTCATTCTCTTAATAGTATTTGAAAGGTTACAGGAAATAAACTAAGCTGAATGCTGAAAATTATCTTAAACCTTTACCTTTCTATTTAACTTGGTGATAAGGTATAGTCACACACTACCAGAAAGTTAATCTCCTCTTTCTTTATCTCCCCTTGCCCTACAAGAACCTATTAGCCAGATGATCCAAAATAATTCATTTAAGAAACAATTGGCATATATATATATATTATATAAAATAAATGTTAAATATATATAACATTTCAAGTACAATACATATACTTATTTTAAAAGATATCTGCAGCAAAGAATGTGATATACTGTGTTTTTCTAACAAATAAGTCTAGCCATAATAATTAACAAATGACCCTAAAAGGGAAATTCTTCTCAGTTCTATTCTATACTTTGAGTTTTCAATGGCATCTTCATAAAGATTTTATCAACATTTATTTCACCTTCAGAGCTTCTTTTGTTCTTCCATATCACAACAGTAAACACGAGAAGCAAAGATCTTCATACTACAGAAGTAAGTCTTGTCTAAGACAAGGTTTATTGTTTATACTCTCAGTGATTTCTCTGAATCATTCTGGACTTAGTCAAGTCCAGAAAGACATAATGATATCAGCTTCATTACTTCTATGACAAATAAAATTATGATAACCTCTGATTTGTCTTACATTTTTAGAATTCTATAACATTACTGTTACTATTATAATTAATGATATTCTGACATACCAGCAGAGCAGAACCCAGCATAAATGTTGTCAGAGAGGCTTCGCCCAGCATCTCATGGAAACTGATGCATAGACCCATAGCCAAACATTAGGCAGTACTTGGGAAATCCTGAGGAAGAAGGGGAGGAAGGATAGGAGCCAGAGTAGTCAAGGACATCACAAGAAAAAAGTACAGAATCAACTAACATGGCCCTTGGGGGTTCATAGGGACTGAACTGTCAGCCAAAGAGCATACATGGATGGACCTAGGTCCTTTGTACACATGTAATTGTTGTGCAGCTGGGTCTTCAAGTAAGAATCCTAAAGCAGGAGCAGGGGTTGTCTCTGACTATATTGCCTGCCTTTGGATCCTTTTTTCCCTAAGTTAGCTGCCTCAACTAGCTTCAATAAAAGATGTACTTAGTCTTACTGTAACTTGATATGCCAAGGGGGTTGATACCTGTAGGAGGCCTCCTCTGAGGAGAAGAGGAGGGGTGTGAGAGGAAGGTGGGAAGAAGGGACATGGAAGACAGGAGGGAAGTGAAGTTGTGATTGGGATGTGAAGTAAATAATTTAATTAATAAAAAACGGAAGGCTTCATGATTGAAAAACAGAAAAACATAATATATCCTTTGACAAATAAAAGCACATTTTACTAAACAAATTTCCTTTTGAAATAATTCATGAGCTAGGTGGTAAAATAAGGAAAACGCCTCAAAACTCCAACTTCCATTCATGGAAAACTTGGATGGCATTATATTTTCATTTGGTAAGAGTATATCTGTTTCAGTGACTAACTAAAAATTTTAGATACTTTATATTGGTCCAGCAGAGTATGACCAGAAATAGAAATATCAATTTCTTTAATACAAAATATCTTTATATTTTATATTATAAAAAATTTACTTCATATAAAATATCAACAAGAATTGCACACAAAGGGAAAATAGCTGTTGAGGGTTTTTCTGGACTTAGTAACTCAATTTAAAAATATACAATATAATTTTATAATGAAGAAAGTTTGAATAATACCACTTAACCAAGTGACCAAGGTCAAATTTACTAATAATATATCATTGTGATAACAGGCAGCATGTCTCTAAAAATATGTGATGCGAAGGGTATTTCACTTTTGCTACATTTCTTCCAAAATCCTATAACCTTCTTCTAATCATGAGAAATTACATGAGACTTACCCAATTTAAAGGACATTATATAAATGACCAATAATTATTCTTCAAAACTGGCAAAGTTATGAAAAATTTAAAAAGCCTGAAAAACTCTCACAACTGTTAAATTAATGCAGTGTTAGTTTCTGGGATATTAAAAAAAAAGTATTGATGGTCAGCTGGAGACCTTAAGTTTAGAAGTTTATTCATAGCAAAAGTATAGTAATTTCCTGTACTTCATAAGTACATCATGGCAATAAGAGATGTAAGGATCAGAATAAACAGATTGTTAAGTTCATAGGAACACTCTCAGCACTATTATATACATTTGAATTATTTGAAATTAAAAGTCTACTTAAAATTGATTAGAAGAAAAATCAAGCACTAATAAAAACAAATCATCCAATAAATAAATAGACAAATGAATTGAATAGGCAGTATACACATATAAAATAAAGGTAAAGTTTAAAAAAAATAAAAGTAGACTACTGTAAAAAAAGAAAAAGAAAACAAATGATAATGCTATCAAAGACAAATGAAGAAAGGAATTCTAAAATGCATTTCATGGACATGTAAATTCTGCAGCCAAATGGAAACCAGTATCAATGTTCTTCAGAAAACTAAAAATGGAAGTGCTATATGCACATTCTTTGGTATTTAACCAAAATAATTTAAATCATCCTATTAAAGAAATATATCAACATTTCTGCATATTGCTACACTATTTGCAATAACCAGGCAATGTAACTAGTTTAGATGCTTATCAGCAGATTAGTGAATAAAGAAAAAGTTA
>NC_045030.1:149469283-149470525 GCF_008632895.1 Mastomys coucha | reverse complement strand
TTTATCAGGAAATGGATAGTACTTAAAATTATCATGTTGAATAAAATCCAGGCTCAGAAAGTCAGTTTTAGACATTTTCTCTTGTATTTGAAGTATAAGTTTAAGTACATACATCTACAATATGTATATAATTTATATATAGCATAAATGTAGAATCAGAGTATTTGGAGGACCAGAGGGACATAATATAGAAAAGGGGAGAAGTTAGGATACTAAGGGTAAAAAGATAAAACATGACATGTGTTGTCTTATGTAAAGAATCTAGATTCATCTGTTCATCTCTGATTTAAATGAAGAAGGACTATTTGAAGAGATAGAAGGGACAAGCTAAAACTGGTAGGTAAAGAGAAAAGGTAGTGAATGAGATGACTCAAAGATTCTACTGTTTGATTTTATCATATATATGTAACCAACAGAGCAAATTAATATACCTATTGGGAATCAAATCCATACATTAATATTGACACTAACTATTGGCTAACACACCTGGAGTAGTAATCTCCCTTTGCATATATATACATATATATATGTATATATATAAAATAATCTTGCAGTTTCCTTCAGTGCTGAAATTCTATAATTAAAACAGTACAGCCAGACTGATATCTGCTCTTTACTGATATGAGAAACTAAATCTTTATGGCATCTTGAAAAGAAAGCATTTGACTGAAATTGCTGCTTCATTTTTACAATATTTCTTACAGGTTTTACTTTTACTTTCATCCTACTTTAAGAATTCAATTGTTCTTGAAATGTTACATATATCATATATATATATATATGGGAGAATATATACATAGGAGAAAAAGTATAGGAAATAAAAGTATATCTTAACTCCTAGAGAAAATACTATAGACTCAATCAACTAACACTTTTGTCTTAGGAACCAATTTCAGTAAAACTGTTTCTAGTATATTTGCAATTCTATCTCTCGTGCCTACTTGAGAAGCAATAAACATCTAGCAATTGCAAAATGAACTCTTCATGATAATGATTTAAAGTGTATTGCTTAGACTGTACAATTTCTGGAAAATAAAGAAAATAAAGAAAAAAATATAATGTAAAACTGTTTTCCTCAACTGTCAAAGGTGCACACACAAATAGGTCCAAAATTAAGGAAATGGGTTTTAAATTGGGATGTTTGAAATTTAATGTCTAATTTTAAAGATTTTTAATGTAGATCAAAATATTGCCTGATAATCGTAATAGCACTTTCTTTTTTTTTTTTTAGATATTTTCTTT
>NC_045030.1:149448709-149467061 GCF_008632895.1 Mastomys coucha | reverse complement strand
CTTTGCAACTTTATGAGGTCCCATTTGTCAATTCTTGATCTTAGAGCAGAAGCTATTGGCGTTCACTTTCAAGTGAACAATAGTATATGTCCCATTTGTACTCTAATGCTTTAGTATTAGTCAAACATTCAGTAGTTAACTTTACCTCTCTTTGTACAGAGTGAAACAAGGTGAGAGGAATTAACTTGTCTAAGATCACTAAATCTTATTAAAGAGGAATTAAACCAAAATTTATCTCAGGAATGCCTGAGGACATATAGGACATATAGGACAAAACATATGTCCTTTATATTTTAACACTGTAACTACGTTATAGATGACATGCTTATCTTGTTTGTGTATAGTGAAATGAATTATATTTGATTTTATTTTAATACAAAATCAATCTATAGCAGAACCTCTAATAGAATCTCAAATGTTCTTTGCTGATCACTCATAGGGAAAATGATAAATGCACGGTGTGATAGAACATGTAAGTTGCAAGAATTTGTATTAAGGACAATGATACATTTATTTGAAAAATAGAATAATTAAACCTCATAAATAGGGCAAGATTTTTTTCAATTGTGGTAAAATAGCAACAAAAATGATTGCTGAATGTCTCCAAGTAAAACGTGTGCTTTTCTTCTAAAAGAAAAAAGAAGGCCCAGAATGTGAAACAAAGTAAGTAGAAACAGAGCAATGATTCTTAGCTACTGATGATTCTTATTTCTTCAAATTTCTTTGTTGTACCTTTGGGTAACGGGTAAGGTGATAATGGTTCCCAAGGGTAGCTAAATATGCTAACATGGTTGCTAAACATGATGATGTGTAGGATAGTCCCACCCAACAAAGAAGTTAAAAATGGAGAGTGTTTAAAGAAGTATAAGTCACACAAATTAACCAAAAACAATGGCCCAATTACCAGATAAAAATCTCGAAGAAAAAAAGTGAAATATTTCTAAGTCATATTTTATGAGTTGCATGGAAGGAAATGATACATTCATCCTATTTTTGATACAGTTTGTATTGGTGGTTTTCCATCATGGTCTATGTTTTCTAGAAACAGACTTTGCTATCACAATTTTAAGGCATAGTCACATTGGTATTGCTTTAGTTCTTGGAAATGAAACATCCTACATTACATAGGAACCTCTCTCCCCAGTAAAACAAAAGTTCATTTACCCTCAAATCTTAGTAGTTATACAGTTGATAAATCATGCAATAGATTAAACAAATAAAATGATGATCAACAAAAGAAAACAAATATTTTAGGGAGTTAAGTATGAAAGGACATTTATATATGCTTCTCTGTATAATATAAACCCTCTACAAACTTCCGTATATTAGTATCATCTATTTTATCAACAGAAACTGAATCATTTAAATCAACAGTGACATTTGGCAATATCTACAAATACTCCAAACTGTTCCTGCCAGAGGTCAAGATTGCTATTAGTGGCAAGAGATTAGAAGTTGGGGATATTCAGCATATAATGTACAGAGTAGCACCTCACAGTAAGACACTTTCAGTCCAAAATGATTGTGATGTCAATAAATTGTACTTCATCGTACTTTATGTTAACTAATAAACTATTTGTATGAATGAGCTAGATTTAGAAGCTCAAAGCACTAAGTTTTTCATCTATATAGGATCAGGCTGACATCAAGGCCCTGAGCATGCACTGACACAGGAGTCAAAAGTCAGCTGACTTCAGAGTTGTTACTATAATATCCTTAGTATTACTATCTAGTAGCCATTTAACACAGAATATATTCCATCCATTCTGTGTAGTCTAACCTGTTATATAATGCTTCTTTCGTATTCTTGGTATGGTGCTGATTAGGTTGTTTTAGGTTGTTTCCTTTATTTGGAAAGCACTGTTTTCTTTTCTTTCTGACAAATCCAATTCTTTATTTTAAATATCATATTGTCAATTTTCACAATAAATATCTGAAACTGGTATTAACTATCATCAATGTATAAATGAGGAAATAATAACTGCAGAATATGTAAATTAACCATAGTCAGCCAGCTAATTTGTGGGGGGCTTAATATTCATTATGAGTAACAACACACAAAAGCATAAAAACTTTAAGGTAGAATCTCCCAGAGATGAAAGGACATTGTAAGATTGTCCATTATACTAGTCTCCTATCTTTTCTCCTTTACTTCAAAACTTTCATACTACTTTTTCAATGAAACTAATGTTGACATTTATATTGTGTTAGTTTATATCCACACAGATGTAACACTGAACCTCCTATTTGTATTTTCATAGTCTTCATTAAGGCATTTATTTAAATCTTTAAAGTTCTTAAACATGTTCATGATTACTTGTACATCAGCTAACTTGATTTTGTTAGAGCCTATCATTTGAGGAAATATATTGTCTTCACTGTTCATGTTTTGCATTTGTGTTGGGATCTAAGCATCCGCAGCTATGTTTGAAGTACTTTTTGGAGTAGATATCTGGTCTCCCCTTTGTTGGGTGGAGGTTCTGTTCGGTAGTTGCTGTGTAGTAGTTATGGGATCTTTGGTAAAGAATGTTTCTAGGGGTTGGCAGATTCTACAATGGCGTGGAGATGGGCTAGTAGGAAGAACTGAGAGGATAAGGAGAGAAGATCTAAGCTAGATGTGCACCAAGACCTGAAGTCCTCAGGGAATGAAGGAGGGATGAAAGGAGGGGATCCTGCAAGCAAACTGTTGTAGGACTAAAAGTAAGTCTAGAGGACCAGAAGGATAAGAAAGGTTATTTACTTGAGTCCCATCCTAGTGTGGCTACTGGGAGTCCCTGGTACTGTTTCTCTAGATGAATTAAAAAGGAATGAAAATGGAGAAGAAAAGCCTGAAAGGTGGGCAGGAAAGAATTATAAGGACCCTGATGTCCACACTAAGAGGCAGAGTCATCAGTTCAATAAAATATCTCCCCCCTACACCAACAAGCAGAGTATTCAGATCATTAAAATAATTTTTGAAAACTTAAAACCTCTCAAAGATCAATGAGAACAGAATAATTAAATAAATTATAGCATATTCATTCTTGAATTTTGAATAAGAAAAATGCCATTCTAAGGTATGAGGGAAATTTATTTATAAAATGGTATAAATTATTCTTTTAGAAAATTGCACTGGCCCATATACCAAGATAGATAAAGTAAATGAAATTATATATATATATATATATATATATATATATATATATTATACACACATTTATGGTAAATATATTCTTCTATATTATTAGATTATGGGTAGCTTTTATCTTCAGCTTACTTTGAAAAAATTTTTGAAAATGCTTTTGTTATAATAAATAAAATGTTGAACATAATTTTAAAATTATAATTTCAAAAGTAACTTAATGACAACTTTGATAAAAAATTAATTTCCTAAGCATTATATTTAAAGTTGTTCAAAATAAAATTAACTTTTTTCTTTTCCACACTAAAATATACATACATTAATAGGAAATTTTCTCTTTCTACCACTATATATTCAGTGCTAGAAATGATGGCTGCAGCATGTAGGAGCACATTAAATATCTGAATATATCAAAATGGATTCATTATTTTCCATTTATTAAAGAAGTAAACTATTCTATTTCTGATTCTTTTTCCTCCAAAGTCATTTTTACTGTATACTTTACCATCTTTATGAGATAAAAGAAAAGTGTATACTTTTTGTGCATTTTACACATGACACTCACATGAAGGGATATTTTTATCTCATTTTGAAGATTACCTAGATAGGTCACATTGATTTTTCCATGTTCAAAAACATGAGTAAATAACTAGTGATGAGAAAAACACATATATGATACCAGAGGCTATATATGTGGCTGTGTCAGAGCACTTACATAGCATGTACAAGCCTTGGATTTTATCTCAATATAGGAAAAACAAAAACAAAAACAAAGAAAAACCCCCAAAAGATAAAAGCTACAGTATATAACTTCAGAATATACCAAAGTCTATTATTTGTACAGATTTTTCATACTATGTAATGTTTTTGCTTTTATTCTTCCAGGGACTATAGCATTTGCCATTTTTAGCAGCTAAAAAAACTTCATGCTAAACTGATAGTTTAAAATGAAAGAATAACAATCAATGAATAATCAGACTTTTCTCAAGCACTTCAAAAAAGATTAGGCTAAATAGGCTGGTTGGATATCTGTGCACTTAGGCACTTAGTAAAATATGAGGCATGACAACAATCAAAAGAAAAGAAATGGTTTCAAGAAAAAACTGCAGTAAAGCCTTAAAGCTCCTGGCTGTGAGAAATTGGTGATAATATTTGGGCAGAACAAAATAATCAAAAGAACCTGCCAGTATAACAAGTCATAAATTCAATAACCAATTTATAACCTCAAACTTCTGAATTTCTTGGAAGAAAATTACAAAGTGGTATGTTAGCAATATTTAAGCATTAACATTCTAATGGTTTTCTTGCTCAACATCCATCTCCACACCTACCACCTCCTTTCTTCTTAATAACTAGCATATTTTATACTGCAAGAGTTGTGGTGGTCTGAATGGGCTTAGCCCCCATAGACTCATGAATGCTTAGCTCATAAGGAGTGGCTCTATTAGGAGGTGTGGCCTGTTGGAGGAAGTGCATCAATATGGGGGGCAGGCTTTGAGGTTTCCTATGCTCAAGCTCCACCCAGTATGTAATTCCAGTCCCCTCCTGACTACAGATCAAGATGGAGAATTCTTAGCTCCTCCAGTACCATGCCTACCTGCATGCTGCCATGCTTCTCTTCATGGTGATAATAGACATTTCTGAAAGTGTAAGTCAGGCCCAATTAAAAGTTTGTCTTTATAAGAGTTGCCTTGGTCATACTGCCTCTTCACAGCAATAAAATCTAAACTAAGACAGAATTCAAAATATCATTTTATTAAGCATCTTTGAGACTGAAGCATAGGCATGTGACATGAAGCTTGGCTATGATAATATTAACAAGAAAGTGTGTCTGGGAGTTATGGAAAAGTTAGCTTTCCTTACATAAAAAGCTAGTCATGTTTTCATACCTTATAGCATGACAGTATAAGGCTATGGAAGTCATTTTTATTCAATGAGGAAATGAAGAATTCTAAGAGGTTAAAAATATCCAAAAGGAAAATAGCAAAGGGCATAAATTCTGGATGGCATACTTGAGGGACTGAGTTAAATTCTGTATGACTTCTATGAATGTGTGCAGCTCATACCCTCATTCAAAAGAGCTTGTTGCTCAGCAGAAGTGAAGGATATTAGCTGATATTCCCAACTTACAAAAAATCCACAAGAGTATCCACATCAACATTGAGCTCTAGATTGTTGTACCAAAGGCGGGTGCCTGGGCTGAGGGCTGGGTGTCTCTTTCTCTCACCCGCCCCCATGTCAACCTGTGGCTGCACAGTGCCTAAGTTAAAAAGGAGGCAATGTATAAATGAGATATTTTATTGTAGGAAGGAGAAAATAGGCCAGTTAAGTAGAAAGAAGGAAAGAAGAGGAAGGAGAGAGAGAGAGAGAGAGAGAGAGAGAGAGAGAGAGAGACAGAGACAGAGACAGAGACAGAGACAGAGACAGAGACAGAGAAGGAGGATGGGGAGAGGAAGAAAGCAAGAGAGGAACAAAGAGCAAGAGAAGAGAGAGGAAGAGGAAGAGAGGGAGAGTAGAGAGGAGACAAAGAGTGAGAGAGAGGGGAAAGAGTAAGAGAGTGAGAGAATGAGAGTGAGAGAGTGAGAAGGGGGTAAACCACATCTTATATTATATGTGGCATGGCATGTCTGTCTTGTGGTCAGATGACTGTGTGTACAATCCAGCTAGAAGAATGCTGGGAGCTTGGGGCATTGTCTGCCTGATAGAGCACACATCTGCAGGGGCAGCTGTGAGGGGTTGTGACTGAAACAGGAACCAAAGACTCAGGAGTTATGGCCAAGCTCCTTCTGCCCTCTGCAAGCAGAAATTGCCCACAGGGGTTCAAGGCTCAAAGCCAAATACTAGAACTGAGTTTAAGTTACCTGAGCAGACCAGTGCCCCATACTGCCTCACACTAGATCAAGTAAGCCCCAGAAATTTCTAAGCAATATTTGAGACTTCTATGGGTCATATTTTGCAACACAACTCTTGTTTAGAGGCCTCTAATGTGACAAAGGTCCACTGTATACTTAAGCTTCTGAAACTCAGGTCTCCTTCTTTCCCTCTCTTTCCCAGGTGTCAGAGTTAGTGCTAAACTGCAGTCAGAAAGATTCTCTGACTAGTCTTGATTTTTTACCTGATCTTTTATAGGAGCTCTCTTCATCAAACTCAACCAACATATGAAGGACTCATCCATATTTTGTATTATGTAAAATATTGTGCTTTGACCAAGCAATGGCTGTTATATTCTTGTAGCTTACAGTATATTAGGTGGAAAACTGGGGGTATATTCGTAATATACTTTCTGTCAAAGTGGCAAATTTTCAGTAATGGAGAAGTTCCAATGAGGTCTACTTTGCTTAGGTGAAATTTGACTATAAGCAAATTAAACTCTTTCCCTGCATATTTGCTTATAGGGACACTGAAAGTGCAGGATCCTATAGGGAATTGCTGTAATTTTATAGAAATTGGAAGCATATCAAATAAGTTCAGTTTGTGAATAATCAGCCTCAATTAGAGGAAAAAGTAGGCAAGTAACAGAGTATAAAATTCAAGCCACACTAAAAAGAAATCAAATACGAAGGTCATCCAAGCAGAAAACATTAAGATTATTTATACTTGGCTGTACCTAAGGCCATCACTGGCTTTGACAGATGTGAAATGTGGCCAACCAAAGAATGTATTGCAATATACAACCTTGAGGGACTCTGGGTTAACAATAGGCCCTAATAGAGACACATATAGCCTTAAGTGACAAGAATCTTCTCTAGACCACAAGGCAATCAGCAAAGTCTTTTGACACAAGAGGAAATAAGAGAAGAACAGATGGTCTATCTTATTTTCCTACCTGAGTTTGAAAAAATACCCAGATAAAATGAGCAAAGAACAAGGGCTTTCACAAGAATACTGAGAAAAAAAAATGTCTCTCTCCCCCTCCTTCTTATAACCCAAGTGCCCTTCCCTTTTAAAAAAAAGATGGTAATTCAGGATTTCTTGGTGCATTGATTGGATAAGAATCTATAATTAAGCGGAAAGGTGGAAGCAGGGCTGCTCTTGTCTTTGTGCTGACTCCTCCATTTCATTTCCTAATTACTGCCAAAACTGTTTGGTGCCATTCAAGTTCACATAATAAATGGAAGCTTTGATGTATCCCCTCCACCTCCAGCCTAAAGGGTGTCATTATTTTCTCATCACTTATAAATGTTACCTTGAAAAGCAATAACACTCTCCTAGTGCAAAGTAAGTACTTTTATTTAGTACTTCCAACATCATCTGCAGTATTGTTTACTCAGCTTAAATAAAATTGGTTCAATCTTCTAACATTTACAATGCATGGTGAACTTCCAGTAATAAATATTTCTATGTGTTTGGGGTTCTATTTTAAAATGTAGGTGAAGCACATTTTCATACTTAGTGTTTAGAATCCTACTCATACCCTATGAGAAACTCCATGCTGTATTATGTAAATGCTTATATTGTCCATGGAATCAATAAAGGTGGAATTTGTTATCTTTGTCTAGGTAATCTTGTGTTCGTTTGGTTGATATATTCTAATAACACACACACACACACACACAATTTCCTTATAATTTTCAATAAAGAATCAAATGATATCCATTCAATTTTTTGGCATATCATATATTTATTCAAACTTTGCTCTGTCATGGACAAGAGTGTACAATGATGATAATTAAAGATTGTGTATATTTTCTGCTTATAGAAATATCTTTCCTTACCCTCTCTTGTAGAACATACACTTGCAAGTGTGTATATACATATCTGTACACACCTGTATATATACATAGGCACAAAATTCCTGTCTGGTTTTGTAGAAAACTTACCCAACATAACTATCAACCTATTACATACATCCTCTATTCATTCAAATTTCAGAACATCATAGAATATACAGAGTAAGCTGAACTTACTGTTCATGTGAAAAAAGAACAAAAATATTTATTCATTTTAAAATATAACAATTGCTGGGCTCAGATTCAAAACAAGGGCAGTGGTTAAGGTTATAGCCTCAGAAATTAGAAGTCCTGAGTATATATCTTTTTAGCAATCTGAAACTAGCTACATATGGATGTAGGGAAGTTATATAAAAGTTTTAACATTGATTTAATTAGATATAAAGTATGAGTATTTATTTTAATTTGCTCTTTATGAATATTAAGGTCAGTTCAACAAATTTATCACCGCCATAAATTGCAAATTTAAGAGCACAAGGCTTTTGTTTGAGGATTTATCACTAAAGGAAGTTGTCTTAGAGTTTTATTGCTGTGAAGACTCACCATGACAATGGCAACTCTTATAAAAGAAAATGTTTAATTGGATCTAGCTTATGGGTTCAGAAATTTAGTCCTATATCATTATTGTGGGAGGCATGGCAGCATAGAGTCAGGCATGGTGCTAGAGAGGCATCTAGATTACATCTACATCTAGATTAGCAGGCAGCAGGAAGAAAGAGTGAGACACTAGGTCTGCCTTGAGCTGCTGAAATGTCAAGGTGTATTCTTCAGTGACACACATCATTTAACAAGCCCATACCTACTCCAATAAGGTCACAAGTCTGAATAGTGTAAATCTCTATGAGCCTGTGGGACCATTTTTATCCAAACTACTATAGGAGGACAGTATTTTAGTCTCAGTCAGTCCGTTCTTGACTACTGTTTTTCTCAGCATATCTGTTCCATTCTCTTACTACAAATTGCCTTTCTAAGTTAGTCATTTTTCTCATTATCATTATCACATATCTTACAGAAATGACTTAAGGGAAGAAATATTTGTTTTGCCTCCTAGTTTCAGTGAGTGGACCATGGTTGATTGACCATTTGGAATTAACATCATGGCAACAGAACTATGTGACAATGTCATTTTTCACTTCTTCACAAACAAGAAGCTATGAGCAAGACAAGGAGTCAGAGACAACACAGTTCAAGTATCTGTTCCTGGTGACCTATAGGAAGAGAGTTTCCAATCAAAAAATAACATTTTCTTTACTATTTCCCTATGTATGTGATAGAAATCAGCTCTATTAGTGGGATCAGACTGGATTGATCTATAATGTTTCAACTTCAATTTTATATTCTTGTAAATCAGGTCTAATTTAATTTAAGTAGGGTGTCCATACATAATCTAATTAAATGTTATGGGCAAGAAAGCAGTTTGTCACAGTACTCTAATACAAGCATAGCTATAAGAACCCATTTCTATCTATGAGGAAATGTAAGCCAGTGAGGCTTACATTGTAAGAAAATAATTGTTACCTTAAAATGTACAGTGCTGAATGAATGGTTTTGCTTGTAAAAAAAAAAAGCTCATATAGATTTATTAAACTATAGACCCAGTCATCAATTTTGTTGTCCTGTTGAAGTTTTTATTTTAACATTTCTTTGAAATGTGAGCATTTTCCTACTTACTTTGTCACATATAACGTCAATCTCATTCTTTCTGAAAACTTCCATAAAGTCATATGATGACATCTATGATTAAAATCCATTAGAGGATTTTAATGACCACTGTACAAGAGAGTACTCACAATCTATCAATATAGCATTTACCAAGTCTATCCTATACAAAATATAAGGGTACTTAATAAGCATTAATTTCTAAAATAAGACAAATCACATAACTTCAACTTATCTATCCCCCACTTTTACGTGAAAACTAGTTCAATGACCATTCTTATTATATTTAAATATCTTTATTTAATTTCTTTTCAGAATATAGTCTAAGAACGGGATCATATGAGAGGAATTCTGAGTGCTTGTGAGAAAACTCCAAGGAAACAAGACAAGAGTTTTGTGACCTCAGTCTCCTCAAAAACACACAACTTTTCTAGGAATGTTCCTTGCACAGTAGTAGCAAAATATGTGAATGTATATGCACAAAACTCTGTTCAGAGTGATGATAATAAACCTCTGAAGTATGGGGTTTCTGGTAAAGTATGCATATCACAATCTAGTATCTATACCTTGAATCACCAGACTCAGGAGTGTAAGAAGGTATTCAGAATATTACTACCTGTCTTACCATTTAACCACCTTATACTCCAGATCACACAGCCAAAGTTTGAAACTTGATCACCTGAGAAGTGATTATTAAACAACCAATAATTTTGACACTAACTTCAATTGCATTACTGACTCAATGGTAAAAGAAATACTATGAGGTGAATCTAGGGTCTCTCTTTTTATGCATGCACACAGAAACTTCTTTGAGTCATAAAGAACTTATACTCAAGTGAAATAAACCAGTATGATTGGGGTAGTCAGTTCAGCTTACATTTCTTCTGATTAGTTGCTACTCATAACAGTGGTTGTTAAATACTTTGAATAACTCTCCCAGAAATATGTAGAACAGTCTGCAATAGATGATTCCTAAAATGCAAGTTTTCATATTTACTAGTTATTGCTCAGAGATCTTTAAAGATGTGAAACCAATTTACACTACTTTTTTATTAGATGTTTTCTTTATTTACAATAACTCCTTTCCCATGTTCCCCTCAAAAAAAAGAAAAAAAAAACAAAAACTAAAACAAACCCCTGTTCCCTCCTCCCTCCCCCTGCTCTCCACCCCACCCCCTCCTGCTTACTAGCCCTGGCATTCTCCTACACTAGGGCATAAAACCTTCACAGGGCCAAGGGCCTCTCCTCCCACTGATGTCCGACTAGTTCATCTTCTGCTATACATATGCTGCTGGAACCATTGGTCCCACCATCTGTGCTCTTTGGTTGGTGGTTTAGTCCCTGGGAGCTCTGAGGGTACTAGTTAGTTCATATTGTTGTTCGTCCTAAGGGGCTGCAAACCCCTCAGCTCCTTGGGTCCTTTCTCTAACTCCTTCACTGGGGACCCTGTCCTCAGTCCAATGGATGGCAGTGAGCCTCTACTTCTGTATTAGTCAGGTACTGCCAGAGCCTCTCAGGAGACAGCGGTATCAGGCTCCAGTCATCCAGCACTTGCTGGCATCCACAATAGTGTCTGGATTTGATGACTGAATATGGGAAGGATTCCCAGGTGGAGCAGTCTCTGAATTGTCCTTCCTTCAGTCTCTGCTCCATAGTTAGTCTCTACAACTCCTTCGATGGGCATTTTGTTCCCCTTTTAAAAAAGGAATGAAGTGTTCATACTTTGGTCTTCATTCTTCTTGAGTTTCTTGTAGTTTGTGGTTTGTACTTTGTACTTTGTGTATTCTGATCTTCTGGGCTAATATCCACTTATCAGAGAATGCATACCATGTGTGTTCTTTTGTTATTGGATCAATTTACACTTCTAATAGTAGTTTAATATGTTCACTCCTATTTCTTAACATGCCATATTGTTAGACACTCTGTTTTCCTTGGTATCTTATTTAATTTACAGTTTTCTGATTACTCGTAAAGCAGAACATCATACATTCACCAGTCATTTAGAATTCTTTGTAAGTTCTCTATGCATAGCCTTTATTCAATTTACTATAGCCCACATATCCTTTTATAATTGCTTAGTAAACATTATATATTTCTTTAACACATTAATTTATTTGCCAATGAAAAAGTTTGTGAACATCTTTAGATATATGTGTTTTTATTTTATTTGTAGCACCACTTATTATATAGAATGCCATCATTTGTTAGCTCTGTATTTAGATAAATCATTTAAGCTCTCAACTTTTCTATTTAGCTGTCCATAAAACAAGGAGGATGGTGACTCATGTGTAAGATTTATATAAATAAAAATACTAAGATAGTTAAGTATGGACTGAGAAATATGTAATAAATAAATAGTTTTCATTCTGTGGCCATATTCTCATACACAAGGTAAAATAAGAGCTTAATACGTATGCAAATTATCTATACTGATTTATGATGAGTCAAGAAATGAGCCATCTTGGATGCTTGAACTGAACGACAACTTGGCTAAATTATGTAATTCATTCAATAAATATTTGATGTAGCTTTAATATGTCTCATGCATAAAAATAGAGAACAAAATTAGAACAAAGTTTATGTAGTATGGGCAAGAAAAATAAAACAAATTGTAGTTTACTATACTGTCAGTATGAAGAAACTTAATGTAGAATGCAACTATGGATTGGATGAATGGAGGAGCCTCATCATGGACATAATTGGAATCAAAACACACAACACAATGAAGAAATGGGAGGCATGAAAGCAGTAGATACAAAGGCCTGAGACCGAAGTTTATTTGTCAGTTGCGAAGAAAGAAGTGTAAAGGAAAGAAATTAATGAGAAAAAGAGATCTAGGGGCCAGAAAACTTGGGGGAGAATGTAGAATAGGAAGAAGGCTAGCAGGAGAAAATTGTTTTGTGGCATTGAAACTTTTTAAAAAGTAATTTTCCCAAGAGTCCTAAAAATAAATTACAGTGAACTTTATTCTCAAATTTAGCAAATATTGCTTTTATTTACTCTCACCAGAATATCTATGTTTTATCTGAGAACAGAAAAACATAAATTGTGGCAAAAATAAGGGACAAAACAGTGTATTTTCCTTTCATTTAGAAAAGGAAATCTAGGCATATTTAGGGCATTCATCACTTGTAGCTTTCTTCTATTTTAACTGTCAAAAGGCCTGAGTTTAAAATAGTTGTCTCCCCATAGTTATTTGGGGTACATCATTACTTGGTGACAAGGAATGCTCATATTTTGCCTACTTTTTCAAGAAATGCTGGGTATCTGATAATGAATGTTCCCCAAGTCTTTCTCACTCTCCAAGGTGTTCTAATAGATTTTTCTCCCTGTTGTTTAGAATCTCAGGTTATTTAATTAATGGGTTTCTTTTACACAAATAGAAAACTCTCAGCAGGAGCACAGTCAGACTGACCAAGAGCTCAGCTCTTCCCTGCTTGTCAGTTGTACCAATTTATTAAGCCTGATACTCTGAGCTTGCTTGATGGTCTATGAGCCATTTCTCCTTGCACATCAACATCACTCGTTTCCTTTTCTGAAAATATATTATTCAGTTTAAAGCATCAGATGCATATGTACATAATTCATTTGATCACAAGAACCCTCCAATTCCTCCTAGAAACCCCTCCATAATATCACTTTCAATCTCCATGCCCTCTTTTTATAGCCCATTGAGTTCACCCAGTATTGTCTATATGTACATTGGCACATGGGGAACCTACTGGAGGGGCACTTTCCTGAGGAAGACTGATTTCCCCTCACCCCCAAATGTCAAATTGTTCAATTATGGATTGAGCCTTTTGAGTTTCTTTCTTCATGTGCTGGAATTTTGGGATTCTTGATCATGTATAGGTCTTGTACAGGCACCATTGCAGATCTGAGTTTATCACTGGAATGGCCCTGCCATGTTCCAAAAGGCACATATTGCAGTAGGCATCCACAACTTCTTATAATTATAATACTCTGCCTCCCCTTCCATTTTGTTTTCTGCGCTCTGTGGCAAGGGTTGTTATATAGGTGTTTTATTTAGAGAAAAACCCTCGACACTTTCTTATTCTAATTTAGAATGCTTTTTTTTTTTTAAAGCAAACTCCTAAAAGAGAGTTTCTTTAGTTTTCATTATGGCTAGGTTTTTCAAACTAGCCCTTGATAAGCTACAAAGCATGTGAGAATGAGTTCAAGAGTGGAAAAGGTATGGAAAATCCAATGCTTGTGAAATCAGGAAAATATCTGAATAGTCATGTTATTTAAAATTTGAAGACATGCTTCTCAAAATTTTATTATTTCTTGAAAATTTCACATGTTGGTTTTATTTCTGATAAATTTCTTCTGAAACAGATTTTCCCCAAATGCTAGTTTTGTCTTTCACAGAATTTTCTTCAGGCCAAAAGCTCAGAGCACAAAATATATTTCGTCTTGAGCTATGGGTTTTGAGATAAACTCTCAGAACCTGCACCATGAGAACACTTAGGCTCTTGCTAAAATTCCAGTTGTTAGGGCTTATCCAGATATAGTGAATAAAAAATCCCATTCATACAGATTACTCATCTATATCTGAACAAATCCTTCATGCCATTCTGAAATTTGAGAATCACTGTTTTAAATGTTTAAATGGTTTTCTGCCATTCCTATGTAAAGCACATTTCATATGATGTTTCATTACACGGGCCTAGTTTTTTAGAAAGGTCCTACAACAACCATAAGCTACATTTGCATATTGATGTGCACATATTAATGAGCTAATAACAGAAGCCAGACATAAGAGGAAAAATTTGTGCAATCTTTACAACAATTTACAATAGAACTTCCTTCTTTGCCAAGTCAGATATTAGTTATTCATTGCATGTGGAAGGGATCTCAAAATGTGACACAGGCATTAACATTTAAAATTTTCAACATTTCATAGAAAAAAGTGAAGTCTCAGGAGGCCAGCTTGATATTGCTTTGAGGGGCACTTCTCAATTTCTTATACAAAGAATATCTAGGCATTGTTCTTTCTCATCTCCAAGTTTATTCCCCCTGGGAAGAATCCATTTGAACTATCCCATCTATAAAATTGACTATTTATATGCAGCTATTAATAGAAAAGTTGACCCTCTGGAGGTCCACTAACCAGGCTCAGGTCCAAATTGAGTCTGCATTCATGATGAATATTATCAGATGAGAATCTAACTATAGAGGAACTCAAGGCTAGTTTTCTTAAGTATTCTAAATAAAACTGTCAGCACATCCAAATTTAATCCTGAATCTACCGAAGAACAGGGTAGAAAATAAACAACTGTTTGTCATAAGAAATTAATAAATTTACATAAATATATGAGTGTTTGTATAAACATTATTATGTTTATGTATATATATTTTTTCTTTGGGAAATTATGCCCACTTCACAGAATTGTTGTGACAATTATGTACTCAAATTAAATTATCTTCCTAATAAACATGTACAATTACAATAAGTTGCTTTCAAGCAGCATTTTTCAACTTGTGGGTCACAACTCTTTTGGGATCAAATGACTCACAGAGGTCTCATATATCATGTATATTGCATGTTAGCTATTTATGTTATGACTCATAACAGTAGCAAAATTATAGTTATAAAGTAGCAACAAAAATAATTTTATGGTTGGGGGTTACCACAATAGTAGTAATGCATTAGAGCATCGTGGTATTAGGAAGGTTGAGAACCCTTGGAGACAAAGCTAATAATGGGGTCCAATCTCACATTTTTATCCTAATGCTCAATGCCCCAGTGTAGGGGAATGCCAGGACAAGGAAGGAAGCAGGAGTGGGTGGGTTGGTGAGCAGGGAGAGGGGGGAAGGGATAGGGGGTTTTCAGAGGGGAAACCAGGAAAGGGAATACAGTTGAAATATAAATAAAGAAAATATCTAATAAAAAAGAAAAATATTAGAAATGCCACATTCTAGAGAATCAAAAAAAATTGTTCTAAATCTGTCCTTGAGAATTTCTAATCCTTTCATCTTTTTCCATATCAAAGCCTGCTCTCAGCTAGATGTGACATGTCAGACAATTTTAATTCCAGCACATGAGGTACAGAGTCCAGAGGATTGCTACAAAGATAAGGCTAGCCTGGAATATACAATAAGAGCTTGTCTAAAAACAAAAGTGTGACCAGTAAATAATAGGAAATAATTTCATGGTTTGATTAAAATACAGCTAAGGTTTCAGTGACAGTAAGAGATAACATTCAAATTTAGAAAAATATCTTTAATGAAAAAAACTGGAATTTATGTGAGGATTCTGGTGAGAGTGTAAAGGCTATTCTATGTCAAATATTCCTTCCTGACATCCTGGAATTGTATATTAGGTTAGTAGGTCATTTCATTTCTAAAAGGCAACCTTAAAAACATTTAATGCAATTAACTAAATTCGTATCTAATATGAACATGAGTTTGACTATCTAATTATTAATTTGTATTTCCCTACACTTTGTAATAACAGCTTCCAAAAGTACTAGAAATATTTTTCTTGTACTTTAGCTGTGTTAGGATTTTTTTTATTGGTTATTTTATTTATTTACATTTGCATTTCAAATGTTATTCTCCATCCAGGTTTCCCCTGCAAAAACCCACTATCCCATCCCCATCTCCCCTGCTTCTATGAGGGTGCTCCCCCACCCACCTATCCACCCACTCCCACCTCACTGCCCTAGCATTCCCTTACTCTGTGGCATTGAGCCTTCACAGGACCAAGGGCCTCCCCTTCCATTGATGCCCTACAAGGTGATCCTCTGCTACATGGGTCCCTCCATGTGTAAACTTTTTTGGTGGTTTAGTCCCTGGGAACTCTAGGAGGTCTGGAGGAAGAGAGGACGGGGAGCAGAAAAGTGGGACAGGATAAGGTATAGGATGAGTCAGTGGAGGGAGAAGTACAGAGGGTCAGGAATTTGAATAGATACATCTGGCAGTAGGGGGTTGGGAACTGGAGATAGACACTAAAAAGTCACAGGTGCCAGGAAAGCAAGAGGCTCACAGGACCCAACAAGGATAACTTTAGCTGAAATACCTCACAAAGGGGAGAAAGAACCTGTAGAGACCATATCCAGAGGTTAGGCATTGTCCCTGGTTGACAGATGGGGCCACCAACCCTTCTCAAAATTTTAACCTGGAATTGCTCCTGTCTAGAGGAAATGCAAGGACAAAGAGAGGAACAGAGATTGAAGGAAAGGCCACCCAGAGACCGTACCGCCAAGGGATCTATACCATCTGCAGACACCAAACCTAGACATTATTGCTGATGCCAAGAAGTACTTGCTGACAGGAGCCTAGTATAGCTGTCCCCTGAGAGGCTCTGCTAGAGTCTGACCAATAAAGATGTGAATGCTTGCAGTGAACCATTGGACTGAGCATAGGGAGCCCAATGGAGGAGTTAGGGGAAGGACTGAAGGAGCTTAAGGGTTTTGCAACCCCATAAGAAGAAAAACAATATCAGGACTAGAAATGTATATTGTATTATTAAAAATTATACAGATACAATACCTCAAATTAAAAACATATATATATATATATTATGTGTCTTAATAATAACCTTAAATTTGTGTAAATATATGATATTCTAAATTAATGCCAAAAATTTAACCTCAATTTTGCATCAAAATACAAAGATCTCTACCAATGTGAGATTACGGTTATACAATGATTTCCTTTTGGATTAAAAGTAGATCCAACAATTTACCCCTATCAAGATTATTCACATAGTAAATAGCTAATAATATATAGTGTTTGAAAATTCATATATACTACAGATATTCAAAACATCAAAGATCTATAGAATATGGCATTTATAATTATTATATTATTAAAAATGAGACTGGTCTGCTCCTGACTGTACAACATTCCACTTCAAAGAAGATGATCAGTATCAGTAACCTCCATATGGAGTTGCTTCAACTGTGGCAAACTAGCCATTGGGGAAAAAAATGCCTATGCTTCAACCATAGACAAATCTGTCAGGAAAGGACAAATGGATGCAGGGAAGTTGACTGCCAAGCTTGTTAAGCAAGTCCTTCACAATTCCTACTTCACATGAGGTCTGTCAGATATAAGGGCTAGAAGGCTGAAGTTAGATGCAAAAAAAGTATAGAGACAATATTACGGATCATCCAGGCAGTCAGCTGTCTTTGTCATTTCCATAAAGTTGGAAACTGTACCCTGTACTTTTTGTACACTCAGGTAATATATATTCCTTCTCAAGCCTCTATTGGTGATGAAGACTATTTAATCATAGTTTTCCTATAACTATTAGCTTAAGATGTTTAAAAATTTAAGAAGATTGTTCTAGGTCTAAAATCATGTTTTTAGGATGGTAATGCAAATTAAGATATAAAGCGATATATGTACAGAACTCTGAACTCACCAAGATAGGATAGATCTTAGAATACTTTTTCTAAGTTGCCAAAAATAAATGGACTGAATATTGGAAAAAAAGAAGAGATTTGCTGTTCAAACTCATATTGAAAAGATAAAAGAAATTTAGTGAGCCCAAAAATTCCACCAGACAGTTCCTAAACCTGATAAACAACTTCAGCAAAGTAGCTAGATATAAAATTAACTCAAGCAAATCAGAGGCCTTCCTATACACAAAGGATAAACAGGCAGAGAAAGAAATTAGGGAAACAACACCCTTCATAATAGTTACAAATAATATAAAGTACCGCAGTGTAACTCTAACTAAGCAAATAAAAGATTTGTTTGACAAGAACTTCAAGTCTCTGAAGAAGGTAATTGAAGAAGATCTCAGAAGACGGAAAGATCTCCCATGCTCATGGATTGGCAGGATTAATATACTAAAAATGGCCATCTTACCAAAGGCAATCTACAGATT
>NC_045030.1:149442273-149446109 GCF_008632895.1 Mastomys coucha | reverse complement strand
AAGAGCCAAGACTTTAAACTGTACTAAATACAAAAAAAAAACAAACAAACAAAAAGACTTTATATATTTTATGTTCATTTAAGAAAATACTAGTATTGATGTATTATTTTGAAATATACAATTAATATATTTGGAGTTATTTGAAATTTATACTGAGAAAAAATATGTATTTTCAGAATTGCTGTAGACAAGCACCTACATAACACTGTTAAATTGATTGTTGTTTTATATCAAACAACTTTTATAGTACTCATTTTTATTGTTATAATATTTTATAAATTTTAAAGAATTTGACAAAAAATATATTGTAGGTATTGAAGAGGGGGTCTCTGGGAGGAGTTGGGGTACAAAAGGGCAACAAGAATGTGATTTAATTCTATTTAAAATATGTTTTTAAATGTTAACAAATTCAGACAAATTGAAATCATGTAACTTTCCTCATCATAATGCAATAAAAGTTTATAAATTAAAAATAATATATATATATAATCATAAATAATTATACTAACAACAATAAAACAAGGTATATTAGTGTGCTGAACCATGGGCAAAGTCTCTCTCATAGAGAATTTCTCCTTGTAATTAAAAGAGTTCATCTGTCTGGCACATACTCAGCATGGTCCGGTCTGAAGAGACAGAGATAAATTCACTAAGTGGATTTATAAGGACCCCCCCTTCTTCTTCAGTGTGGTGATACTTAATTTTCTCAGTTTTCTCCTGTTGCTGCCAAGAAAAAGGTCTCCCTTCTTCCTTTGGCACTGGAAGCAGCTATAGGTTCATTGAATAGTTTTCTCCTGCTCTAGAATTTGACAAAATGGAATTTTATCTTCCTGACACATGTTGTTTTAGCTCTTAGTGAAATAAATGGTGTCTATATTGCACATCATTATTCATATGCTGAAACTTTTTTCTATGAAAAAGGATTTGCCATGTGAAACATCCCTTATCATCCTCATTTTTCTTTTGCTAAGCCTATGGAGTTCTTATGAAAAATTTCACCAATATTCAGAGTTAAGTATGCCAGAAGAGAAAGGGAAGTATCTTCAGATTTATCCCCACAGAAGTTCAAATTAGGAAACAGCTCATAGATTTCCCGTAGAGCAACAGATTCAACAGTTCAATATCAATTAAATAGTGATCCTAACTCTATAAAAGCTGCACTTTAAAAAAAACTGCAGTCATTCTATTTTATTTTATTTGATTTTGATTTTTCCATAACCAAACTGCAGACTGTTTTTTTTTATTGGAACTATATGAACTTTCATATGTGGTTCTCCAAACTACATGAACTTTAATATGTGGTTCTCCAAGTTGAGCAGATATGTGTTGGCAGATATGGAATGACACACCTGAATTCTAAGTGAAGAATAATCTAAAAGATAAGGACATCCTTTGTGGTTTGAGGTTTGTACTTTGTGTATTGCAATCTTCTGGGCTAATATCCACTTATCAGAGAATGCATACCATGTATGTTCTTTTGTGATTGGGTTACCTCACTCAGGATGATATTCTCCAGATCCATCCATTTCCCTAAGAATTTCATAAATTCATTGTTTTTAATAGCTGAGTAGTACTCCATTGTGTAGATGTACCACAATTTCTGTATCCACTCCTCTGTTGAGGAACATCTGGGTTGTTTCCAGGTTCTGGCTATTATAAATAAGGCTGCTATGAAAAGCATGGATACTTCATTCCTTTTTAAAGGGAAGAACAAAATACAGATGGAAGGAGCTGTGGAAATTAACTATGGAGCAGAGACAGAAGGAAGGACAATCCAGAGACTGCTCCACATGGGAATTCTTCCCATATTCAGTCATCAAATCCAGATACTATTATGGATGCCAGCAAGTGCTGGATGATAGGAGCCTGATATAGCTGTCTCCTGAGAGGCTCTGTCAGTGCCCAACTATTACAGAGGTAGAGGTTCATAGCCATCCATTGACCTGACTACAGGGTCTCCAATGAAGGAGCTAGAGAAATGACCCAAGGAGCTGAAGGGTTTTCAGCCCCTCAGGATGAACAACAATATGAACTAATTAGTACCCTCAGAGCTCCCAGGGACTAAACCACCAACCAAAGAGTACACATGGTGGGAATCATGGCTCCAGCAGCATATGCATAGCAGAGGATGGCCAAATCAGTCTTCAATGGAAGGAGAGGCCCTTGGCCCTGTGAAGGTTCTATGCCCCAGTGTAGGGGAATGCCATGGCCAGTAAGTAGGAGTGGGTGGGGTGGTAAGCAGGGGGAGGGGTGAGGGAACAGGGGTTTGTGTTTGTTTTTGTTTTTTTTTGTTTTGTTTTATTTTTATTTTTATTTTTGGAGGGGAACATGGGAAAGGAGATATTGTATGAAATGTAAATAAAGAAAACATCTAATAAAAAAGATAAGGACAACTATGGAAAGCATATCATGAAATAAGATCTTTACAGCAAAAACAGAATTTAAAAAGAGGAACAATTTAATAACCAATTTCAATTGCAAAAAATGACAATATGCAATCAGGGAATAGTCACACTATCTAAGCCATGAAACAAATTAAAATAGCAGCATTAAACTGCATATCAATGTGATCAAGTTAGAGAAAATGATATTTTTTCTCGAGAAAGGTAAAAAGCCTTAACATTTATAAAAAATTACACACTTACTCAGCAAAACTGCCCACTTTTTTTGCCTTGCTCCAGACTCCTCCATCTATTCCTCTATATCATTTACTTTGTTTAGAAACCCCTCGGAATATTTCTACTTTAGACCTAACCACTTGCTTTTCATTCTGTTAGAGAAGTCTCTTCCTGTGGGCAGATGTTTTGTGGTTATAATTCATCTTCTATTGGATAATTCTCTTGGATCAGTCCTTTCATGTCATCTTCTCTGACTTCTTTACCTTTCAGCAGCATTTATTACCCATCTTTAATGACTTTGTCCTCCTTAGCACAAAATCATTGCCTAATATGCTAAATGTGAAAGTATTAGCTTTCTTTTTACCTACTCATATGATAAATAAATTTGGAATGATTTAATAGATTAGCTATTATAAAAGCTTTTATGAAATCCAGAAACTGCTTTTACTGTGAGCATATATATTCCTATACCTAAAGGAAATATCTAGAAGCTAGGCTGAAAGGTCATATATAAGAAACTTCTAACCTGTTTCTTTGAATGACAATGCCTTATTGGTTTTTACATTCTTCCAAATTGTGAGAAGGAATTACAGATTTCATCTTCACAACCTTATAAAATAAACATTTATTGGGTGTGGGTGAGGATTTCACTATGGATTCAATTTGTATTTTGTCTACTGAATACCAATGTTGCCCTTCTACATGTGGTCTATCACCATGTTCTCACTGATGAAGTATCTACTTTTCTGTTTAGAGGTTTTCAGTCTTGTTTTGAAATCAATTGAGATTCAAAAAAAAAAAACTTGCAATCTATCAGATGCAGAACTCCATCAGCCCTTACACTAGTTTCCCCCACCTGTAACATCTATTAGAACTATAGTCCATTATCAAAACCAGGAAATAGATGTGGTAGAATGTGTAAAATAAGATCGTAGAATGTGGTGAGAGCCGCCATATTCTCTCAGGTGAGTTTCTAAGACCAGAGCATCCAGCCGGGAGGCACAGGCTCCAGGAGTCCCAGGGGAGCTGCAGGGAGGCAGGGACAGGACAAGCTCTAGTCAGAGACACTAAGAACATCTAACACCAAAAAGCAAGAGATGGCGAAAGGCAAATGCAAGAAAGAATCCTACCAACAGTAACCAAGACTACCTGGCTTCATCAGAACCTAGTACTCCCACTGCAGCAGGTCCTGGATATCCCAAAACACCGGAAAAGCAA
>NC_045030.1:149435788-149440924 GCF_008632895.1 Mastomys coucha | reverse complement strand
GATCTGTTCATTGCAGAGAGTGGGTTGTTGAAGTCTCCCACTATATTGTGTGTGGTGCAATGTGTGCTTTGAGCTTTAGTAAAGTTTCTTTTATTAACGTAGATGGTCTCGCATTTGGAGCATAGAGCTTCAGAATTGAGAGTTCATCTTTATAGATCATAACTTTTATGAGTAGAAGTTTCCTTCCTTATCTTGTCTGATCACTTTAGGGTGAAAATCAATTTTATTCGATATTAGAATGGCTACTCCAGCTTTTTTTCTTGGGGCCATTGGCTTGGAAAATTGTTTTCCAGCCTTTTATTCTGAGGTAGCATCTGTCTTTGTCACTGAGGTGGGTTTCTTATATGCAATAAAATGTTGGGTCCTTTTCACATACCCAGTCTGATAGTCTATGTCTTTTTATTGGGGAATTGAGCCCATTGATATTAATAGATATTGAGGAAAAGTAATTGTTGTTTCTGGTTATTTTTGTGGTTAGAGGTGGAATTCTGTTCATGTGGGTATCTTCTTTTAGTTTTTTTGTAAGATGACTTTTTTGCTTTTTGTAGGATGTAGTTTCCCTCCTTTTGTTGGAGTTTTTCATTTTTTATCCTTTGAAGGGCTGGATGTGTGGAAATATATTGTGTAAATTTGGTTTTGTCATGGAATACTTTTCTTTCTCCATCTATGGTAATTTAAGGGTTTTGCTGGGTATAGTAGCCTGGGCTGTCATTTGTGTTCTTTTAGGGGCTGTATGACATCAACCCAGCGTCTTCTGGCTTTCATAGTCTCTGGCAAGAAGTCTGGTGTAATTCTGATAGGTCCACCTTTATATGTTACTTGACCTTTGACCTTTTTCCCTCACTGCTTTTCATATTCCTTATTTGTTTTGTGCATTTGGTGCTTTGACTATTATGTGGCGGGAAGAATTTCTTTTCTGTTCCAGTTGATTTGGGGTTCTATAGGCTTCTTGTATGATCATGGGCATCTCTTTCTTTAGGTTAGGGAAGTTTTCTTCTATAATTTTGCTGAAGATATTTACTGGTCCTTTAAGTTGGAAGTCTTCACTCTTTTCTATACATATTATCCTTAGGTTTGGTCCTTTGATTGTGTCCTGGATTTCCTGGATGTTTTAGATTAGGAACTTTTTGCATTTTGTGTTTTATTTGACTATTGTGTCAATGTTTTCTATGGTGTCTTCTGCACCTGAGATTCCCTCTTCTATTTCTTTTACTCTGTTGGTGATGCTTGCATCTATGGTTCCTGACTTCTTTCCTAGGATTTCTATCTCCAGAGTTTTGTCTCTTTGTGATTTCTTAACTGTTTCTACTTCCATTTTTAGGTCCTGGATAGTTTTATTCAATTCCTTCACCTTTTTGGTTGTGATTTCCTGTAATTATTTAAGAAATTTTTGTGTTTCCTCTTTATGGGCTTGAACCTGTTTACCTGTGTACTGTTGTATTTCTTCAAGTGAGTTATTCATGCCCTGCTTATATTCCTCTATCACTATTGTGAGATATGGTTTTAGATCCAAATCTTGCTTTTCCGGTGTTTTGGGATATCCAGGACTTGCTGTGGTGGGAGTACTAGGTTCTGATGAAGTCAAGTAGCCTTGGTTTCTATTGGTATGTTTCTTGCATTTGCCTTTTGTCATCTGTTGATCTCTGGTGTTAGATGTTCCTGCTGTCTCTGGTTGGAACTTGTTCCTCCTGTGGGTCTGTTAGCCTCTGTCAGCACTTCTGGGAGATCAACTCTCCTCTGGTAAAACCTGGCCGCAGATGGCTATGGATCAGTTGTCCATCCTGAGTCCTGGGGTCAGAGCACACCCTGGAGACAGGCTCTCTGCTTGCAGGGAAGGTACAGAGAGGGCTATGGATCTGCTGTCCCTCCAAGATGTAGACTGAGGTAGAAAGGATCCTGTCCCAGCTGCCCTGCCAATTCTGAGGCCTGTACCTCCTGGCTGGTCCTGCCTTAGAAAGTCACTGGAGAGAAAATGGCAATCTCATCTGAGTCCCTTGGTCAGAGCACTCCCTGGAGGCTAGCTCTCTGCTTGTTGGGAATGGGTAGAGAGGGCTGTGGATCCAATGTATGTCCAGGTATAGAGGGAGGTAGAAAGGATCCTGTCCCAGTGTTTTTAACAATCAATCCTTTGAAGGACATTTTGCCAGTTTCTGTGGTATATTCACAAACAAAGCTGGTTCTGGTGCGAATGAAATTGTGGGAAAAAAATCCACTAAAAGACCAATTGTTAGTCAGTATGTTAAGTGCATGTTTAGTTTTATGTATAAAACCAACTTGTTAAGTATTGTCCAGGGTAGCTGCACTATCTTATGTTCACAATAGTAATTCACAAAAGCCCTACTTTCCTTGAATTTTTCAGTCACTTGATTTCAATTAATATTTTTCATTTTACCAATTCTAATTTTATCCCACATTTCTTAATGATGTAGAAAGTGGTCCTATCTATACTTCTGTCCATATATCTTAAATGTTTATTCCTGTAGTTTGAAATTTATATGGGATATTTTACATAAACTTTGAATATTATTAATGTGTTCTCACTATCACTCCTTGTGTTGCAATTATGGCTTTAAAATGTGGCTTCCCAGGGTAGGCCACAGTATCAGGAATAGCTGGCCAACCCAAACTGGATTTTATGTTTTCTCTTTTATTTCTGTAATCTTTGAGCTTCTTTTTGCTGTTGTTTTATGGGGTTTTTATGAGAGGAAAGCATATGAAGTTGGAGTAGATAGAGGGGGGCACATAGGAGAAGCTTGGAGAGGGGAAAGAATATGACCAAAACATATTATATAAAAAAAACCTTAAATATATAAAAAGAAATGTGTCTTCTTAATACAAGGCTTGACTTTTCCTGTGCTTTACAACCCTATACAAAACAAAAAGGCTAACTCCAAGTCACCATTTTTCTTTTCAGGATTAAAATTTGTCATCATATATATAATTTCCTTATATAACTTGAGCTCCTGAAGATTATCTTATGCATTTTATTCTAGGGGTTTAATAGTTTTATATTTAAGTCCCTGATACTTTTAAAATTATTTTATATGAGGTGTAAAGTTCCTCATTTAAAAGAATCTCTGAATGTGCAATTATTCTATTATGATTGGTTGAAAAGATTAACCTTCTTTCATTTCAATTATTTTGCATTAGTCAAAAAGCAGTCACCCTTTCACAATTAACTTGATAATTGCATTTTTCCTTTCATTACCAAAACAATTTTCATTACTGTAGACACAAACTTTAATAATAGTGTTTCAAAATTGTTTTACCTGTTATTCTATCATTGAAATTTCTCTCATTGAACATTTGACATCATTTCGTATATTTATGTCTATGTATTAGAAAGTACTGACATATTTACAATCTTTTCTTTTTTTAACTAATAAATATTTTATTTTATTAACTTTTTATTAAAATAATTTTCAAGCAGTATATTGTAATCATAGTTTCCCATTCCTTGTCTCTTCCCAGATCCTGCCCATCTCTCTACCCATCCAACAAACCAGAATAAAACAAAGCAAACCAATACAGAAAATAAAAAGAAAAACAGAAAAAAAAACATGTGAAATATATATGCACAAACACACACACATACACACACACACATACACACACACGCACAGCATAAAAACAAAATGTGAAACCATAATAGGTTAAAAAAAAAAAAAAAGCCCAAACACAGCATCCTGAGGAAAAAATCTCTCCAAAACACCATTGAGTTCATTTTGTGCTGGCCATGAGGCCTCCCTTACATGTGATTTGTATACTCCCTGGAACTAAATTTTCCTTTGCAAGCAGTCATCAGTTTGAGATAGCTTAGCGTTAGGGATACATGCTTATGTCTTCTTCCTCTCTCTGTACTAGAACTACATATGGCTTAAGCCTATGTGGGTCCTGCCCATGCCGCTATAGCCTCTGTGAGTTAATATGCGTATTCAGTTCTTTTATGTCTGGAAGACACTTTCTTGACTCCCCTGAGCCCTGAGGGGAATGTTTTGATGAAGATATCCCATTTATGACTGAGTGTTTTATGGTTTTTTTATTTTCTGCATGTTATCCAGTTGTGGTTTTCTGTGCTAGTTCCTATATCTTGCAGTAAGAAGTTTCTTTGAAGCTAGCTGAGTGGGAGAACTTCATTTAGAAGTCATTTTATTGCTATGTTCCTTTAGAAGAATAATAGTATTTGTTTTCTCCTAGGTTAATGGACTTTTTAGAGTCATGATCATGATCACCTAATCTATCAGTGCTGAGAATAGGTTCCATTTCATAGAGTGGGAATTAAATATAACCAGATAGTTGTTTGGTTACTCCAACAACTTTTATGCCATGATTATATACCAGTGTATCTTGGAGACAGCTTACCATTGTAGACCACAATGTTTGTAACTAGGGTATTGTTTACCTTTCCCATTTGGTAGGATACAGAGGACCTTCAAATACTATTAACAGTAGTCAGTAGAGGTAAAGACTCTATATAGTCACCAGCTTTATTTCTCCATTTTTGCTGAGTCATGTATGTGTTGACTTTAGCAATAGGACCTTTCCATAGTTTATATAAACCAAACAATAGTCTTGCCAATAGCCAGAATTGTATAAAGGTTTCCATTGGCTCCTCTTTGGCTAACAACTCATTTAGATGTAACCTGTGACAGCATTGGAGCTATCATTAGGTAATGTCTTTCTGGAACTTTGCCTCCCTCATTATTTGGTTATCCAATTTAGATTAATTTTATGCATGTGTATATTTTAAGAAACTTCTATAGTATTATATTTCTTTATGACTACCCAAATGCCCATTAATATTAGCTATTTTAAATCTGAAAATCCATGTGAATTCCATACATTTTCTTTCAGTTCTTATTTTACCTTTTTTTTCAACTTTTTATAATTTTCAGCATTCAGTGTCTGGCTGATTTGGTAACTTAACACCTGAGTATGTCATTATTGAATTTGTTAACTGCATTTTAAAACTTTGATTCTGTATATTTTTGTAAGCATATGCAAATGTGATCAAATTTAATATGCTGATTTTTTTATCTTATGACTTTACTGAGGTTATCCTCTATTTTTAAAATGTTTGAAAACACTTCAGGTTGTTGAGATTAAATTTCTCAATTATTTAATTTTGAGGTCTTA
>NC_045030.1:149426120-149435389 GCF_008632895.1 Mastomys coucha | reverse complement strand
TCACCCCCTGTCTCTATGAGAATGCTCCCCAACCCCCATTCCACCTGACATTTAAATTCCTGGGGCCTTCAGTCTCTTGAGGGTTAGGTGCATCATCTCCGATTGAACACAGACCAGGAAGTCCTCTGCTGTACGTGTGTTGGGAGCCTCATATCAGCTGGTATTTGCTGCCTGTTGGTAGTATAGTGTTTGAGAGATTTTGGGGGGTCCAGGTTAATTGAGACTGCTGGTCCTCCTAAAGGGTTTCCCTCCTCCTCAGTTTCTTTCAGCCTTTCTTTCAGTTCTTTCTTTACCTTTTTTTTCAACTTTTTATAATTTTCCTAACTCAACCACAGAGGCCAGCAGCTTCTATCTATTGGTTAGGTACAAATATCTGCATCTGACTCTTTCAGCTGCTTGTTGGGTCTTCCTGGAGGCAGTCATGTTAGGTCCCTTTTGGTGAGTGAGTACTCCATAGCATCATTAATAGTGTGAGGCCTTGGGACCTCCCCTTGAACTGGATCCCAATTTGGGCCTGTTGCTGGACCTTCTTTTCCTCAGGTTCCTCTCCATTTCCATCCCTATAGTTCTTTCAGATAAGAACAACTATGGGTCAGAGTTTCGATTGTGGAATGGCAAACCTTTCCGTCATTTGATGCCCTGTCTTCCTGTTGGAGGTGGGCTCTATAAGTTCTCTCTACCTACTGTCAGGCATTTCATCTAAGGTCCCTCCATTTGAGTTCTAGTTTCATGAGGTCCCATTTATCAATTATTATACAATGAGCCATTGGAGTTATGTTTAGGAAATTTTCCCCTATGCCAAGGAGTTCAAGGCTCATTCTACTTTCTCTTCTATTAGATTCAGTGTATCTGGTTTTATATTGAGGTCCTTGATCCACTTAGACTTGAACTTTGTGAAAAGTGACAAATATGGATCTATTTTCATTTTTTTTTTACATACAAATAGCCAGTTAGACCAGCACCATTTTTTGTAGATGCTTTCTTTTTTCCAACCAAAGGCAATCTACAGATTCAATACAATCCCCTTCAAAATCCCAACACAATTCTTCAAAGACATGGAAAGAGCAATTCTCCAATTCATCTCAAAACCCAAACAAACAAACAAAAACAGACTAATGAAAAAAAAAAAACAATTCTTAACAATAAAAGAACAGCTGGGGGATTCACTATCCCTGACCTCAAGCTTTACTGCAAAACAATAGTGATTAAAAACTTCATGGTATTGTTACAGGGACAGACATGTTGATCATACAATTGAAGACCCAGAAATAAAACCACACACTTATGGACACCTGATCTTTGACAAAGATGCCAAACATATACAATGGAATAAAGAAAAGGACTTTTTGAGCTACATATTTTTTCTAAAATTTAACTTTAATAATTTTTCATTTAAATATGTTATATTTTGTATAAATTTTCTAAGGTGTGAGATTTATCTCAATATTTATTTTTTAATATGAATGTTCAAAAGTTTCAACACCATTTATTATAAAGTATGTTATTTTTGTATTGAACTGGTCCATAAGAGGAATAAAACAAAACAAAAAATAATTGTCAATATCCCCAATGCTGTGAGTCACAGCTAAGGTCATCCTTATTTGATTCGTGAGCATTTCCCCTAACCAAGCTCTCTGGCAAGTCCTTGAGATGTCCCACCCTCACCACTTGCAGATTTCCATTCATTCTCATGGCTACCTGGCCATCTTTTCTGTCCCTCCCCACACCTGATCCTGAAACCTCCCATTTCTCTCCCCAACCCCTCTCCCACCCAGTTATCTTCCTCTGTCTGCCATCTATGGCTATTCCCTCTTATAAGATTCAAGCATTCTCTCTTGACCCTACCTTCTTGTTTAGCTTCTTTGCATCTGTGGAGTGCAGCCTGTGTACCTTGTATTTTATGGCTAATATCCACTTATAAGTGAGTACATACCATGCATGTACTTTGGGGTTTGGGTTACCTCACTCAGGATGATATTCTCAAGTTTCCTCTATTTACCTGCAAAATTCATTATGTCTTTGTTTTTAAAAGCTAAATAGTATTATATTGTGTACATGTACCACATTTTGTTAATCCATTCATCAGTTGAGGGACATCTAGGTTGTTTCTAGTTTGTGGGTATTGCAAATAAAGATGCCATGAACACAGTTGAGAAAGTGTTTTTGTGGTATGGTAGAGTGTCTTTTTTGATATAGGAGTGGTATAACTGGGTACAGTTTTTTGAGAACCACCAAATGGATTTCCAAAGTGGTTAATAAAAGTGATCACTTTCTTCACTACCATGTGCCAGGACATTGTCACTCTGGAATTTTCTGTACTGTTTTCTAGAAAAACAAAACAAAATAAACAAAGAAAGAAAAAGTGGCTTTATTTACCTTACATGATCTATAATTCCTGCTACTTGTTTTGGGTTTAGGATCAAACAAATAAGAAGAAAGACAAATTTCAATGGGAATTTGCTTAACCTTTTGTTATGTAAGACTCCATCACAGACAAAGTGTGACATAGGCTGATGTGGTTTAATGTCACTGTTACATCTGTCTTGCCTGCTACCATGAGTACTTTATCTGGGAGGTACCCAGAGGATGTAAATCTTAAGTCTAGAAGCACCCCTAAATTAAACATTAGGAGACTGTTTCTCTCCTTCCAGAGATAGAGAGAAAAGCTTTCCCAGCAGTCCCCTCACTTCACCCCAAGCATGCTTGTGTTTTTTGTTACATTATTGTCATACAGGGCAATGTTGAAGGAAAACACATATAAATACATCATGAATTCAGTGGTACTTTTAATTCTGGACTTCTTCTCCTTGCTACAGTTTATAGTTCAGAGCTTTCAAATAAGTGCTCTATGCATTCTTTTCTAGTTTTATGGCTATATTTAATGGGAGACACAGTGGAATTGCTTATTCAATTTCACCCAGTGCTTAGCACTACTCAGACATTTTATAGTCTTTGGATCTTTGTTTAGGACTTTCTTTTTATGAGTCAGACTAGAAAGCTGTGAGATCATGGATTTTGTCTCTTTTTCAATTATAACTTCAATTTGGCACATGTCAGACAATACAATTTTTGATGAATGACTGAGTGACTCACTATGACTAATTAGTACTGAATCATTAATTTTCTAAAAGTGTAAAGCTATTGATTTATTTGAAGTTGGTAAATTTTCACTTCTCCTAAACAGGACACATATTTAATTCACATTTATAACTATAATCACATATGAAAATATATTTTATGAAAATATTTATAACAAATCTATTACCTGCCCCAACTCCTACTGAAAAGCAAAATTTTAACTATAAAATAGTCTGTATTCAAGAATATTTTAACTTTTTCAGCTAGGTGGTAATAATTCCCATAGACCTTACAAAAGCTATTCAAAGATTTAAAATTCTTCTGTCCCTCAACAACAGATTTCTTTGTTCATGTATAGGGGCATGTTTATATCAACCCAAATTTAGACATAGATCTTTGTAGGAATTAACCAGTTGTTTAGGCTAGTCATTATAGTTTGTTTATAACTATGATTCTGTTCTATAGCATGTCACCCCTCTGTGACAGCTATTTTGCAAGATGATTTTGACTTCTGTTTTGAGATGCATCAAGAAAGGAGGACAATTTAAATGCGTGTGTGTATGTGTGTGTTTGTGTGTGTGTGTGTATGTGTGTGTGTGTTTGTGTTTAATACTGCTGATATCAGCAAAAGATCCTGATAGATTAGTAGGCTGTTCCAAAGCCAACAATTCATAAAGATGCCTATGGCACTAGTTCCTAAAGGATAGTTTCCTCTACATTTTAGATCTTTCCTTTTTCTTCTCATCAGCACTGAAAGAACAGCAAAACTAGGAATGAATAAACAGAATATACTTTACTCTCAAAATTTAAAAATCAAAATTGTTCATAGTATTAGTTCTTTTTTTCATTCAAAATATAAATTTTTCAGCATCTTACACATAGCTAGGATGATATAACATAAATGGACAAATTAGGTCTGAGAGGAGTTGGGAAGAACAGGATAGGGTCACTGCTAATTACAGTTTTAGGCTGATTCATGGTTCTCTGCTCTTATATTCTCTGTCTTGGGATAATCATAGCAACATGGCCTTGGATGGTTAACAGGAGATGACTAGTACTTCTTTTATAAAATACATTTTCAGCCATTGAATTCAATCACTATTGTTTCCGTGATTCATTCTCAGGAAACTAGAAGATATATTAGGACTTTCCTGAAAGATAGAGACAAATGGGATCAATTGCAAACTAAGATACAGAAGTCAGAAAGGTCTTATGTATTTCAGGATACAAACATTTGACCCCTAAACCAGAGCATCTAAAGTTCATTGTAAATTTAACTGTACAATCTTAAGTATCCAATTTACTTTACAGATATATTTTTTTATGTTGACATTGAGTAACTCTTTCTACTTAATTAAGAAAATTCCATGCTGGGCAGTGGGGTGGTGGCACACGTCTTTAATTCCAGCACTTGAGAGGCAGAGACAGGCAGATTTCTGAGTTCGAGGCCAGTCAGGACTACAGAGTGAGTTCCAAGACAGCCAGGGCTATACAAAGAAACTTTGTCTCGAAAACAAATAAACAAACAAACAAAAAGAAAAACAAAAAATGAAAAAAAGAAAACAAAAAAAGAAAATTTTATACTCCCTGATTATTAGTGAGCCCCTGATTTTTTTCTAGTTAATCAATTTTTCCAAATGGATATCTGAAGATGGGATTTTCCATGTTGTACAATCTTATCTCAAACTCATGAAACTTTAGTATACACCATCATGTGGAATGTATTTTATTACTGTTTTTGTGAGACAAGTTCTCATTAAGTTGCACTGGCTGGCTTGAAGTGGAGTCTGTAGACTAGACTGGGCTCAACATCACTGAGACACACCTGCCTCTGCTTCTGCCTCCTGAGTGCTGAGATAAAAGGAATGTGCCACCAATCCCAGTCATTTGCAGTTTTCTAAAACATTTCTTAGTTTATTCTCTTTCTTTTCTTGAAAATAGATATTGACTTTTTCATACATTATATTCTGATAATGGCTTCTTTTTACCCAAAATGGCCTACATCCTCTCTACTTCTCCATCCACACATATCCATACTCTTGCTTAATCTCTTCTCATTAGAATACATCTAAAATAATTTTAAAAATGAGAAAAATAAAAAAACAGAATATTACAAACAAACATAAACAAGATACAAATAATGTACAAACACAGAAATCGACACACATACATTTGCACGCAAAGAAAATAAAACAAAATAAGAAATTATAATGATCTGTAAGGTAAAAATAAACAAATAAATAAATACCCAGAAAATGCATTGTAAAACAACAAGGTCCAAAAATACTATTGAATTCATTTATTTGGGCCATCTAGTGCTAGTCATGGGCTCTGATCTTAACTTTAGCTTGTTTACCCAGTGATACTCTGTTAGAAAATCTAGTTATTCCAATGTAAGTGGTTGCCCATTAGAGATTTCTGGGTTAGGGATCAGGGGGTGTGTCTAATTCCCTTCTCAACACTGGGACCTCTACCACATATAGATCTGTGTAGTCCCCAAACATGTTGCTACACTCATTGTAAGTTCATATGTGCATGAGTTGCATCCAGAAACCCTTGTTTACTTGATATCTTCCATGCCCACTGTTCTACAATCTGTCTACCTTCTTATCTGCAGGGTTCTCTGACCTCAGAGGTGAGGGCTTTGATTAAAATATCCCATTTAGCACTGAGTAGAAGGCCATTCACTTCCTGAACATTGTTCATTTCTGAGACTTTATATTTTTCTCTCTACTACAGATTTAAGCTTCTCTGATGATGACTGAGCACTGATAAAAATGTGAGCTTAGTGGAAGGTTGTTAGGAGTCATATGGTTGATTACTTGTATGTATTGTATGCCACTATTGGCCCAGCATATTTTGCAGGCAGGTTACCACTGTAGATTGAAAGGTTTGTAGCATTTAGCTTTCCCCTTTGGTATTGTGCAGAGTACCTTCCAGTATCATAAACACTGCTCAGTAGGGTTTTAGATGGCATCCATTCAACTTCTCCATGTTCAGTGGAGGTGTATAGGTATTGTCTTAAGAAATAGGGTCTTCGATCAGTTTGTGAAGAATAATCAATAGTCTTGTCAATAGGGTTGCTTAGGTGTTTCCAGGGTCCTCTTTGACCAACAACCTAAGTAGATGTTCCTCATTCCCAGCACTAGACCTTTCATTTGGTGGAGAGATTTATCTAATTGAGGCTTTGTTTCTGCTGTTGTTTGGTGACTATTTAAATATCTTTCATATGTATTTTAAGAAGCTCCTACTGCATTGGGTTTCCATATGACTCCTAAGATGGCCTTCAGTTTTAGTTTTACCTTCCTGTACTTCCTCCCTAATCCTCCCTCCCCTCCCCACTTATGTTCTCATTCATGCCTGCTCCACAAATATTCACCTTGTCTTGTACTTTATGCCCCCTACCCTTTGTGGTGATGTGGATTTCAGTCTGATTATCAGGAGCTTAAACAACTAGCATCCACATATATCCAAATATATACCATATTTATCTTTTGGAGTCTAGGTTACCTCACTCAGGATAATTTTTTTTTCTGTAGATCCATCCACTTACCTGTGAATTTCATTTCTTTTTTTTTTAAACACACATGGTAAAAAAAATCATCTATTCTTCTCTTGAGGGTAATTTAGGTTCTTCTTTATATCTGGCTAATATGAATAGAGCAACAGTGGAACATGTTTGAACAAGTGTGACTGTACTAAGATGAAGCATCCTTTGGGTATATGCATGAGTGTTCTAGTTGAGTTTTAAATTAGATTTTCTTCCAGTTTCCTGAAGAACCATTCATTACACTGATTTCCACAGTGGTTGTCCAAGTTTTCAGTCCCACCAACAATGTACGAGTGGTCCCATTATTCCATATCCTCACCAGCTTAAGTCATCATGTATTTCATTAAACTTGGCCTCTCTGAATAGTGTAAGATGAAATTTTAAAGTATTTTTGATTTGCATTTCCCTGATGACTAACTATTTTGAAAATTTTTAAGTGTTTCTCAGCAATTTGAGCTTCCTCTTTTGCAATTTTTCTTTAAGTCTATTCTCCATTTTAATTGATTTGTTTTTTGATATCTAGTTCTTAAGTTATTCATATATTATACATATTAGCCCTCTATCCATTGTGTAGTTGGTAAAAATATTTTTCACATACTGTAGTCTGCTGTTTTGTCCAAATGATGATGTCCTTTGATTTTCAATTTCATGAGGTCCTATTTATTAATTGTTGATCATAGTTCTTATGCTAATTGAGCTGTTTAAAAAGTATTTGCCTCTGCCCATGAGTTCAAGACTACTTCTCACTTTCTCTTCTACTAGCATCAGTGTAGCTTTTCTTAAGTTGAAATTCTAGATCCATTTGTAATTGAACACTTTCAGTGTAATAAGTATGTACACTTTCTTGATTTCTAAGCATGAGTTTACTATACTACTTCAATGTTATTACCTGCAAATATTTTTCCTGTTATGAAATGTGTTTCCTTAGGAGTTCATATTTAATTTTCATACTATTATAAGCTTTAGATTTTGTGCTTAAATTTTATTTTACACGGTCTTCCTACATATTTAATCTAGTAGCCACTACTATTTCAACTCTAAATTTGTTTACTTATTGTTCCGTGTTCTTTTCATCTTTCAATTTTTTGAAAAATTTAGAGATACACACACATGTATCATGCAGTGTTTGTCCCTGTCCCACAATGCTCTTTTACTTCTCTCCCACCTCTACTCCCATGAACTCCTTCCTACAAGTCTTTTTTACCACATTCATGCATCTTTGTTTTGTCTTGGCATCCACTGAGTTCAACCAAGCAGGGTCATTGATTTGAGCAATGAAACACAGACTATATAACATATTTATACTAGCTCTTCTTCAGCTCAGTGAACATTACAAAAGAGATTGTGGGAAGAATTTAAAAGACAGAAGACAGGGGCATAGCTCTGAAATGCCATCTTTCGGCATGGCACAGCCAATGTAATCATGATCTCACAGAAACAACTGCTGTCTATAATGGATCTGCAAATGGAGAGCTTCTCTACAAATTGGAGAATAGCCAGTGTGACCTTATCCACCACTGATGATCTATTGTTTACTGAATGATTATGATGCAAGGTTAGCAATTATCTTCAGTTAGATACCGACTGGTGAGGCTACCAGGCTCCAGTATACTTCTACATTGCGTTTATTTGTTTGTATCTAACCATGTAGTTTTGCTTTTGTTTGATTGAAGTTGTTAAAAATTCTTCAATGGGATGAATAATTTGAGTTCTTTCTCTCTACATCTTGTTCTGAGCATCAGTCTAAACTGGATTCTACTAGCAATGCTTCTGCTGATAATTTTTCATTTTTTATTTTCCTCTTTATTTTGCTTATATTTGATTTACTCATAATATAGGTAACACTTCCTTGTGGTTATTATTTATAAGGGGAAGTCCTTCCTCAACACCATTCAAGTCTCACTTCATCTTCTCACTCCTGCTCCCCTGAGATTCAATTTGAGTCCTTTAAATCCTTGACTGAATTTATAGGAAAGCCAACATAATATTTGATTTAAGTGGGACAATCAAGAAATGTGAGTTCTGCTTTCTCTTCTAAAATCCTGTCAAGGCCAATTCATCCAACTTAGTCTGTGAACTTTGTTCTCTTATATAAAAACAAAACAAAGCAGAAGTCTTATGGTTCTCTACATGTAGAAAGAATATCTTGTGTCTGTATGGATGTGACACATGTTAATAATAAATCTGATGGTTTAGTCAGGAAATAGGAGGTGGAACTTCCAAGAGGTAGAAAGGATTCTGGGATAGTACCAGGCAGGAGATTTACCTGGGAAGTTGTGACAAGGTAGACACATGGTACCTGATCACAGGCAACCAGCCATGTGGCAGAATGTAGATTTAAAATAAATGCGTTAAAGTTATGAGCTTGTCAGTAAAGAGCCTAGTTATATGACTGAAGTATTTGTAAATATATTTTGAGTCTGAATCTTATTTCTGGGAGCATGGGGCTGGAAGGAAGAACCAGACTTAGGTTCTATATCTACATGCTCTAATTGTAATGATTATAATATTGTTATAACTCTTTTTGGATTGTCCATATAGATTCAGTTGTATTTATCACTTTAATTGTTAGTGATTTAGTGAGGAGGAATTTGAATAGAATACCCTGACCATTCAAAGTAGTAACTAAGAGTAAAGTATG
>NC_045030.1:149420488-149426110 GCF_008632895.1 Mastomys coucha | reverse complement strand
CCAGAGTAATTCATTTATTACCTTAATAAACTTTCTCCCAAACTGAGCAGCATACAAGAGAAATTCTCAGTTGTTTCTTGATTTATTATCTTTTTCATGAAAGAGTTTTGACACACCTGAAGGCCTATAATACATTTCTCTTTTTTGTTTGTTTGTTTTGCTTTATGTTTTTGCCTTATTTAAAGTTCATGATTTACAATTTTCCTTGTGTGTATTCTATTTATATTTTTGAACTTAAAACATAAGCTCAGAATTTTCAAGAGAAACTTTCTGTGATCCGGCTCCTTAAATAATTATTTCACAGGTGAATGATGTTTACCATTATTTCATTTATTTTATATTATTACAAGGTTTGATTTGTTTATTCATTGTATAATCTAAACTACTATAATCAAATATACCCCTAAATCTATAGCATTAGTATAACACTTTGATATTGTTCATATAGAACCAATTCAATTATATATATCACCTAAACTGTTGGTGATTTAATGAGGGGAAATTTGAAGGGAATAGATTGACTATGAACCTCTCAAGTATAGTATAGCTAAAAGAAAAGTTTCATATTTTCTGTTGAAACATTGGTTATACTATTGAAATTTACACAGTAAATCCATACATATGTGGGAGTTTTCTTTGTGGATAGATATGTTCTTTTCCCATTATCCAATTGAAGGCTATCCAATCACTACCCTCTCCATTTATATGAAACCTTCATGAAGCTAAACAAGTGATTTGTACCCAAATTTGTATAAGTTTAATCACAACTCAATTTACTTTTGTTAACATCAAGTATAATATCTTCAGGTTTAAAAGAAAAAGGAGGTCACCTAAACTCCCTGACAAAAACTGTTTGTTTTACTTCTTAGACTGTGCATTAATCTAGGCAAAGTTTACATGTATAAGAAAATATTATTATAAGAACTGTTAGGTCTGAGTTATGGGCTTTGATGCAAGTGATTTTGCTTTACAGAAATACCTGAAATTCATATGTTCATCTAGTTTCTATCAAGATTTCAGGCTCTTTATACATTTTCATTTTGGAAATGGTATGACTACCCATTCTTCTGAGTTTTTTCCTATTCTCTCTAGAACAATTTATATATAGGAGTATAATTTATAAGATATTAGTGGAGTGTATAGGTAAATGTTTATAAAATATCGACTTTGGAGTGGATGAAAGAAATCTCTTGTTGTTACTTAATAGAGAACATAAACTATCCCAAGATAACATGATGGTTCCTCTGGACACTATGCTAAAAATAGATGAGTAAATACTGGTTCTGACACACTGGTGGGGACCATTTTCTACCATGCTACTGCTATACTCTAAAGCTTAAAATAACATATTGTAAGGATAATATAAACACAAAGAAGATTAAATATTTTCTATAAACACTGAAGTAAAATTCTTTTCTGTTTTAAAGGAAACAATATTGTCAAAAGCTAAACTGAGAAAAAAGAAACACTATTCTGTTCCTAAGTGACTTTGGAATAATTCCACTTACCTAAAGCCTGCAAATATTTGAAACCCAAGTAAGAACAGTTTTGCTCCATTAAAATTCATTTTTTATAAAGCAATTCAGGTAGTAGCATTAATGGCATTATCAAAATGTGAACTCTTATCATAACTTTAAACTTCTAGAATTATAGTTATTAACCCAGATTATATAAATACTTTTTTAAGTTAAAGGAAATCTCACATATAATTAAACCCAAAACACTGTAAGAATAAATAACAGTTAATACTGCAAGGTTATTTCTTATAATGTTCAATGACAACTGCAGCTGTGCCACTATTTAAAGTATCACTGTGAAATAAATATAATATATTGCTTAAAATTCTACATGCAGCTCTTGGAGAATAATTCTGAGTGGGTGTGTCTTAGTCACTGTTCTCTTGCTGTAAAGACATACCATGACCAAGGCAACTCGTCTAACACAAAGAAAGCATTTAATTGGAGGCTTGCTTACAGTTTCAGAGGTTTAGTCCATTATCATAATGGCAGGGAGGATGATGGCATATAGGCAGCCATGGTGTTGGAGCAATAGCTGATAACATTATAGCATGATCTACAGAGAGTCAGGAGAGAGAGAAAGAGAGAGATAGGAGGGGGGGAGGGGGACAGTCCTGCATGGGCTTTTGAAATCTCAAGGCCTACCCCAAGTGAAAGACACACTCCTTCCAAACAAAGCCACACCTAATCATTGCAATGCTTTCAAACAATTCCATTCCCTGGTGTCCAAGCATTCAAAAATATGATACTATAGGAACATTCATATTCAAATCATCACAGAGTGGTAGAACAATGGTAGTTTACTAGTTAGAAAGTTGACAAACTAAAGGAAAAGATCTGTTGCTCACTGAACTACATTGATTAGGACAAATACTAAAGAATACAACCTGCAACAAAACCTAAATGTGGAGATCTTAAATATAGGTCCACTTCAATACCACTTACTAATTTTTGGAACACGCTCCTATTAAAGCCTCACTTAGAAAGTAATTTGTTAAGGGAGCAAAGAAAGATACACTTCTATGATTGTGAAGGTATACCTGCCACTAATACCAATGCATGCAATTCTTGGAAGTTTCCTTCTAATAAACAGGCATATTCTTGTTTTTAATTATTTTCTTAAAAGCACAGTGCATTAAGGATCCATTCTCATTTAGTGTATCCTGTGCTCCTCACTTGAAATCTATTACGTGAAGATAACTGAAGTTAAACTTCATCATTGCATTATATTTTAATGACTCATAAGTTATTAAATAAAACATGGCCTACTGTGAAGGGTTTACTGATTCTCTTTTGTTAATTATAAAGATGAATGAGAGTCTTATGAAGTTTTACCCCTTGGTGAAAATGGGTGGTTGATAGGATAGGGGGTGGAGAATGAGTTTTCACCTGTAATGTGGCTCCCAGAGGGTTATTCATGTTCCAGTAGATCGTATTACACTTGTACATGTGCCACACAGGTAGCACTAAGCAGATTCAGAGTATTTCTTTTGAGAAAGAAAAAAAGAGCAAGAGTAATTGGGAAAGTAAGTAGAGAGGTTATAAGAAAGGAATTTTAAAGGAAAACAAGGATAGATTTGGTCAAAATGTATTATATGCATGTTTTATATCAAACAATACTTTTACTACTATCAGCTATCATCTAGCTTTAGTGGTCTGAATTTATTAAATTGTTTCATAGGAATAAAAGAATACATTAAGGCACAGCAGAACAATATTAGTAATAACTAGGTGGAGTAGAAAGGACACAAGACAGAGTAGACAAAAAACTTGCAGAAGGTTTTTGATTCCAAATATTTGCAAGATTTTGCCCTTCTGGTTCCTTCCATAAAAGCCTTAGATAAGTGCCATAGAATTGTGTTCACCAATGTAGTAGAAAAGAAGACAACATGTTCAGAAATGCTTCAAATAACAGAAATGAGTAAAATTTGCTCCTAGTATGGCCCCAGGACAAATAAAGCATGGTTTAAAGATAAAAATGTAGTTTAATATAAACATATATTTTAATTTGAGATTATAATATAATTACATTTCTCCCTTTCCACCTTCCTTAATACCTCTCTTTATTATTCTTCAATTCAGACTCTCTTTTCACTAGTTATTACATACATACTTGTATTTATATATACATACATATACACATGAATGTATATATACATATATATATACATTCCTATTTATACCATGATCAGTTCATATAATATTACACATATGTATATTTTCAAGGATGACTATTTGACACTGTTCAACTAATTAGTGGGATCTTCCTTGAGGAAGATGACCTTTCTTATTCATAGCTTTCCCCAGTTTCCTATCATTATTTGTGGTGAGTTGAGACCCCCTGGACTTATCCCCTTTCCTATTAGGCATATATCGTTTATGTTCAGCTCACATTAGGGAACTCATGTTGGTGAAAATACATGGATGTAGCTTCTAAAATTCCTAGGATGCATAATCTCACAGTAAACTTCCTGACCTTCTAGCCTTTACAATCTTTCTGCAGTTTTTCAGAAGGCTCCCTGAGCCTTGGGTATATGAGTATTTTGTAAGTGTATTCATTGGGACTTGGATCCAGGGCTCTAAATTTTGATTGGTTTTGGTTTTTTGTACAAGTCTCTGTCAGTCATAGAGAAGTTGCCTTGAGAAGGGGTGAATATTATACGGAGTTATAAGGACAAAAGTTTATAGATGGTCAGGGATTATGCTGGTTTAGTAAAGGAAAAATTGTAGATTCTCCTCTAATAACCAGGACTTCAGTGGCACTGAGTAGTTAACTAGGTTTCCAATGCCATACATAGTCTCCCTTTTTTTGAGCAGGCCTTCAGTCAAATTGGAGAACTGTTGGTTACAGCCATGGTATACATGTACCATGTGGATTATCTTGTCATGTGAGTTGTTAATGTTGTTCATAGGTGTCAAAGTTAGGTAGGACTGTTGATTGCTTTATTCCCTTGAAAGCTTGTATGTAGCCTTCTGGTATTATGAATGCTGGTCCTCAGGGAGGCATCAAAAGGTAATAGCAAAAGGCTGTATGTTTTTGAGAGACTCTTGTTGAGACCTGACCAGCAACTTAAAATAAGACTTCCCATGTCTGGCATTGGGGCTTTTGTTACTTGGACTTGGTTCTAGATTAGTTCACACAATATGATCATTTCTAGTTCCATCGATTGACCTGCAATGTACATGGTTTCAAATCCTTTCCACTTAATAGTGCGATATGTTTGAGAAAGTAAAAGGAAAAATGTATCAAATAGGACTATCAATAGGAAGAGTTCTACAAATATTCTAGATAGTTATTACAAAAGAACGCAAAATATGCCAAAAGGACATAGCTCATAAAAATAATTTGTACCAGTCCTTTTGTTTCCCATTTGCTACTACTTGTGAATTAAGACCTTATCTTTCACAGACAGTAATAATACTGAGAGCAAGTTACCAGGAAAATTAATTAAGAGTTGGAGTTATAGACAGTATCCAGAAGCTTAACACAGATATGTGTCTGGTTGCTTTTTATTAAAATAAATTGAAACAATTTATCTTCAATTGTTAACAATATAAATGGAAACACTTGAAATTCCCTTTGAATATATAATGAAATATTATCCTGATACCCACATTTATATCCTGTTGTGTTCTCAGGACTGAGAAAAACCCATGAAAATAACAACACCTTAATTAGCTAGTATTCAATGATAAATTTGAGAAAGTTACTCTGATATCTATGAAGAGGGAGGGAGATGGTAGATTAGTTTAAAAGTCTCTCAAGTCTCTATTACATGTTGATCAAGCACACATGTATATTGAATTGTTAAAAATGTGCTGATCTAAAGAAATAAGATTCACTAAATACCATGGTGAAACCAAATAAAAGGTTTTGCTTCATTTAGTATCTTAATCAACACTATTTTACTCATCAAGGCAAAATTGAAACCTCATTTTACTGATACCTATTTTTTTTAACTGATCAAATGAAATTTATTCATAAGCAGCAGAAAGAACATGCAGGATGTGTAGTGAGGCCATGAACCTCCAGGAACGTTACTACCCACTGCAGACAAAATGTTCAAGTACAAGAATTTATGGGACATTTCTCAACTTACCACAC
>NC_045030.1:149412967-149414606 GCF_008632895.1 Mastomys coucha | reverse complement strand
GTATGTGGGCGTTCTATTGTTTATGTTGTTATTGAGGAGCACCCTTAATCCATGGTGATCTCATAGGACACAAGGAATTATTTCAGTCTTCTTGAATCTGTTGAGGCCTGATTTGTGACCAATTATATGGTCAATTTTGGAAAAGGTACCATGAGGTGCTGAGAAGAAGGTATATCCTTTTGTTTTAGGGTAAAATGGTCTATAGATATCTGTTAAATCCATCTGTTTTATAACTTTCCTTTGTCTCACTGTGTACTTGTTTAGTTTCTGTTTCCATGATCTGTCCATTGCAGAGAGTGGGGTATTGAAATATCCCACTACTATTGTGTGCTGTGTAATGTGTGCTTTGAGCTTTAGTAAATATGATATGAAAAAAAAAGCAATTAAATCAACTAAGAAAATTTTTCAATGCCCTCAAATAAGTAAGCTATAAAATAATAAGCTATATTCCCTAAAATGTTCTTTTGTAAGGAGTTATACCATCCTAGAATTATGAATCAAACTATTTACAGATTTACATCAGAAACCATACAGAATTTAGTAATGATAGCTGTGTGCAATGATTTCATGGAACATTGCCTCCACTGGAAACCATGGTAACTGATCAGTTACTGTTTCTACCTGCCACCATAGCTGAGAATGTCACAAAAGAAAAAGATATCCATCATCACACAAGACAAACTGCAAATAATGGCAGAGGGTTAGGATTTATTTATAATTTAGCTAAATTATTGTTTCAATTTTAGCCAAAATTTTCTCTGACTGCCTTATATGTGCAGATATAAATTAGAATGTGAATACTGGGATAATTAAAAAGAACACACAGAGAATAATATTAAAATATTTTATTAATGATTTTATTTTATGGGGAGAATTATAGTGATAAGTAACAAAATAGTTTCCTGGAAATCAATTAAATAGTAAGCATAGCCTTGATTTTAAGCCTTTATAATATAAAGATTAATAGGACTTGTGAACAACGATATTAATCTTTTACATGTGAATTTCTCTTTAAATATTCTAAGATGAGTTGTATATCTTATACTACTAATTTCTTTGTTGGAAAGCAATGTAGGAAAGTCCTCTAAAGCTCATGAATGAATGAATTAATGAATGAATGAATGAACGAATGAAAATTTGTCTTTGAAAACCTAACCATTTCTTTCTTAAACTAGTCCATATGAGACTATCGCAGATCAAGACATACTGCCAGAACCTGAGAAATACAGAAAGATTTGTGAGCATCCTCACATCAAACAATTGGACTGAGCATGGGGTCTCCAGTGGAAGAGTTAGAAAAAGGACTGAAGGGGCTGAAGGAGTTTGCCACCCCATAGGAAGAACAACAATATGAACCAACCAGATCCTACCAGAGCTCCCAAGGAATAAACCACCAACCAAGAGTACACATGGAGGGTCCCATGGCTCCAGGTGCATATGTAGCAGAAGATGGCCTAGTCAGTCATCAATGGGAGGAGAGGCCCTTGGTCCTGTGAAGGCTCAATGCCCCAGTGTAGGGGCATGCAAGGGTGGGGAGATGGGAGTAGGTGGGTATGTCGGGGAATACCTTCATAGAAGGAGGGGAGTTGGAGATGGTAGGGAGTTTCCGGGGGTAACCGGGAAAGGGAATAGCATTTGA
>NC_045030.1:149407764-149412476 GCF_008632895.1 Mastomys coucha | reverse complement strand
TTCCTTGTCATGGACAATGCCAGATTCCTGCCAGAAGACCATTTCCTTGTCCTTTGCCAATGTCAGCATCCCAAAAGCTCTCCACATTTCCCCTTTGTAAAATTCATAAACAAGGCTGAGTCTGTCTTAGGTTGTTCTGACAAGAATGCCTTCCTTACCCGTCTTCAAGACACATACAGCTTGTTTGTGTTATCCTTTTGGCGCATACCTCTGTCTTAGGTTGATAAGGCTCTGTGCAGAATTTTACCCATCTCTGACTTGCCAGCCTGTTAAATTAATAACTCTATTTGGGGGTTCATTCTTAGTTTCAAGCCATGTATTTGGGCTGCCAACATGTTGATGTTGTTAAAGGCAAGCATTAACACGATGAGCAGGAATAAAAGTCTGAATAGAAATCTTAAGGCTTAGTTTGTTCCCCATACAACACTACAAGTACTCTTTCTCTAAAATTTAAAAATACAAATAAAAAACAGGATATATCTCCTTTCCTGTGTTTCACTCCTACATAGAGTGGTCTGACCAATATAGTTATGGTTATTGAAAGGCCTGTCAAAAATCATATCCTGTGACATCTGCTCAAGCCACAGTTCAGACAGCTAGTCTTCTCAAATGATGTTTCTCTTGTTTCATTTCAGTAACCTGAGGCCATGGTGATACCCAGAAGTGCTCCTCAAACTTTACTGTGTAAATACCTGCCCCCTAAGGACCCTTGTCTCTTCTTGGTTATATTGTAATTCTATTTTTAAAATTGGTATTGAGATAAAAAACAAAGTTCTTCAATTTTGATTCAGAAGGTATTGGATAATATCTGAGAAATACACATTTGTGGAAAGCTGTTGGTCTATTAGAGCTCTGAACTTGGAAATAAAGGAGCTGACTCTGAATTGTGGGACTAGCTTTCAGTGGTGGCATATAAGTAGATATTTTCAATGGTTTCCTCATATGTATACATATATATATATATATGTATATGTGTGTGTGTGTGCGTGCATGTGTGTATAACAGTGTCCTACCACAGATATCTAAATATATATTTAAGATATATATATGTAGATAGATAGATAGATAGATAGATAGATAGATAGATAGATAGAAAGAGATATATGACTATTTAATCTTTATGGTAGCAGTCACAAGGGTTAAGTAAAATAAAAAATAAAATGGTACAGAGTAAGGACCTAACAAGTGTTTTATCAACAAATGACATTATATTAATGGAAGCTAGATGTTTACTTTATAGTCAGAAAACAATTGTCAATTTTTCAAAGCAGCTTGTGAGACAAATATTCTCCCATGTAGCAATGTACAGATGTTTTTTAAATATATATATACATATATACGTATATATATATATATATGTATATATATGTGTGTGTGTGTGTGTGTGTGTGTGTGTGTGTGTGTGTGTGTGCGTGCGTGCGTGCGTGTGTGTGTATGATTTAACATTTATAACCAGTAAATTTCATCTTGTTAGTTTTGGCCAGAGTTCCAACCTGTCAAGATTGTTTTAAATTAAGACTAGGTTAGTAAGTGTGTTAGATATTGCTCCAAGCCTTATGTCATCTTCAAATTTGATAATACACCTTATATGTCATTATACATATTATTAAAATGTTGAGAAGAAGAAGGCCAAGGACAGAGACATTTTGCATTTTGTTTTGAAGGAAGGAAAATGCATGGAATCGAGCGAAAATGAAGTTATTCAACAAAGTATAAATCCACATAGCTGAATATCATCCAGTCAAATGCCTTAATTTTTTTCCTTATGCAGATTTCAGAAATCATTTTAGTAACAAATGTAAATAAATAAAAACTCCCTGGCAACCAATTATTCAAATCTTTGACTCTATAGGGAGTCATTTCATTCAAACCACCACAGGTTCCATGGAAGCTTAAAAAGTCCTGACTTTTAAAGACCTGCATACCTATATAGGCTTTATACCTATTATTTTGACAATTTTTGTTCAACTAGGAAATGAAAACAGTATAAACCTTGTGAGGTTACTGTGAAAAGTAAATTAAATAATGAGAATGAAAGAACTCTTGTCAATTGCACATGTCAGCTGCTGACATTATGAATATTTCACTAATATTCCCCCATCTCCACTACAACAAATGCTACAATTATTCAGGGGACAGAATGAGTTGTTCAAAACTAATTATTCAAATTGATCCAGGGGATTATTTACTTTTATTTTAACATAGTAATATAAATCATTTCATTGTAATCATGTCCATCAAATTTTATTTTATACAAAGTTTTGTTTAATCAAACCTGCAAAAGTTAGGTTTGCCTTTACTTACAGATTCATGGAACCACCTTCCCTAAAAGTACAAGCCAAAATTTGTGCATATTTGTACCATAAATCATACTCCAAAACAATATGCCAAAAGCAGTCACCTCTTTTATGAATCAGTCTCTTGATTTCCCAGACTCACTTAACCCTTGTACTTCTGTTTTCCATCACTCACTGACAAAACTGTTACATCTATAATATGGTACTATTATAGCATTTTTGACTTTCATATACTAGAAATTTATTCTTTGCATTCTCATTCATAGAACACAGTAGATAATTAATATGTACTTACTGTCACAGAAAACATAATACAAGGAGGACCAGGTTACATTACTCTAACATATTCTACATAACTTAAAAGAATATATATTGTTCTAGGTGTGATGTAAAGTACACTAGTTATTTTTAACCATCCCAAATTAGAGAAATATGAAATGAAAGACAGTTTATTTGAGTCTATCAGCCCAAGAGTGAAATATTGTTTCTTTTAGAGAAGAGGGCACCATGTACTTTATTTAAAGAACTAGTACATGGAGAATATAGGTATGTCATGAGGGAAGATCAGAGTGAAAGGAAGATCAGAAAGTTGTTTCTACAAGGATTTTAATTGCATGTTTTAATCATCTGTCATAACATCTGCATATCTTTCCTGACATTTGAGCTAAATTTAGTGCATGAAGCCCTTGGACTAAATGTAAAAATCTCTATGCTGAGGGATATTTTTTAAAGTATTCACACTGATGGAAAAAAAAAATGGTCTTCACCAGTGAGCTGACAGGCTAGAATTTCAAAGACTACTCATCTATTTCTTTCTGTATGCTGAAATGTACCCCTGGGAGAATCACAGAAATGCATATCCTAATGCACTGCATGCAGGAGAGATTTGAGTCTGTAAATTTCAAATAACTTTCCAGATGCTATACCAGAATATGACCAACAGACCACACATGAAATAACAAGATCCTAGTAGATACTCTGAATAAGATAATTCATCATCAGTGGCTTCAGCAAGGTAATTTGCTACTTTATTTCCCTTACGGAAGTAGTTACAGACCTTGTTTCTATTAACATCTTTTATTTAAGAGAATAATTAATTTAATAAACAACCTTTAAACACTGAACCTTTCAGTGAACCTTAATTTGATCACAATGTAAAATGCAGCTGGTATAACGGAAAAATGGTAATATCCTTGACAGACAAGGCAAATCGTGTTTATCCTACATTTCTTTGTATTTAAAACCTTTTAATATGTATCACTTTACATATCACTGCTGACAGATGTTACTGAAGGTGTATTTATGAATGATGTAACCATCTAGCAGTCTCATTCCACATCAAAGTTGAAGTGGTAATTATAAAGGATGGCACTGGGAGTCATCCCATTTCCTAGTACTTTCAGACCTTGGGATCAGGAGTAGACAGAAGAGCCAATCAAAATTTTGCTTACCAATAATGAGAAACTAAAGATCTTTCAACATAGAGGATATTTTCGCAATGTTCCCCATAATACAATTCCCCTGTTCCCAGGAGTTATATATAACTGCATCCTTATGACATCTTTCTTCTTAACTTTAGCTAAAGACTCAAGGGTAGCATTTAAACTAAGGAACAAAATAACTACAAATTTTAGACAACATAAATTATTTTCAGTAGTATTCAAAATCTCTAGGCCTTACCTGTCACTCAGTTTGAAGGTTTTTCCTAGTAATTTTCCTACTCTTACTAATCCTCTTAGTTCTAAGTTCCTTCCTGCCTTAGTCAATTGATAGACTAAACAAAGTCATGAATACACCAACTTTTATGAGAGAGACTCTATTTTCAGTATACTTAAGATAAATTACTAGCTTATGTAATAAATTCTAAGCAAATACATCTTTATTTTCTATATAATCATCTCCAAATACCCCCTAACATACTTTTCAAAATTCAGTCTTGTTTTTCTAAAGTGGAATGTTTGTGCATTTACTTGATGCATAAATCTTAAGTATTTATATTTTGATTATTCCAAGAGAACCTAACTTCCTTGGGATGTGCAGCTATCTGGAGCAAGCAAAAGCAGGAAGAGGTTACCAGTATCAGAGCTGGAAATGCAAGGAAAGAGATCTACTGCCTATGACCCAGAGGAAAAATGTGAAAGGAAATCTGTATCAACTTGGAGAAAAGAGAATAGTCACTTCATTTCTAATAGAAAATTGTAAATATCACTTTTATTTTCTGGATGAAATCATCATCTCCTATGCTTACTACTGAATAAGCTCACTTTTCTAGTTCATTCTGAACTATGGCTAGCTAGTTCAATTTAGCTATTCTGGCTCAAAGGTCTCTCCAAGCTGACTGACTCAAACCAGCTTATCTCAGCTTTTGACTAAATTACTCTGACCTGCCTTAAACTATCTCTGGCAATCTGTTCT
>NC_045030.1:149401618-149407650 GCF_008632895.1 Mastomys coucha | reverse complement strand
TCTTAGGTCCATCCTCTTTTCTATTCTGTGAGTTGGGCATATCCTATTTTTGACACATTCTGTCAAATCTTTCTTTGATTCATCACTTTGTCTATTCCTCAACTAGACATCACTTTCAAACATGGGTGCTTCCTTCTTCAAACTAACTTTGCCTTCATTGTTGGGGATTAAAAGTGTTTACTAAGGGCGTGTCTATATTCTAGCCAGATCAAAATGTGATGCAGGGCATGTCTGCATTGAAGCCAGATCACATAGACCTAGATGTGATTCCTTGTCAGAGCAGGCATCTTGCTGGATTAAAATTCATCTACAGAAAATCCTGATTCTGATTATTGATGTCCATAAATCTCATATTCCTAAAACAGGAAATAAAGTAGACAACCTGAATATGTAAATGTAGAGACAAAATAAAAGAACAACTAACATAGTGGCTTGTAAAAAGAGCATACAGGAAAAGATAACTAAGAAAATATTCACTTACTGTTTGCAAACCACCCATACTCTTCTCTGTAGTCACCTCTAGAATGTCAGAAGGTTTTGATTCTTTAGGGAGGACACTGGTTGGTTTATTCCTGAGAAATGAAAAACATATTTAAAATTACATGATAATTGGGCCTGGGGTACACTTCAGTGGTATAATGCTAACCTAGTGTCTTAGTCAGGGTTTCTATTCCTGGACAAAACATCATGACCAAGAAACAAGTTGGGGAGGAAAGGGATTATTCAGTTTACACCTCCAAACTGCTGTTCATCACCAAAGGAAGTCAGAACTGGAACTCAAGCAGGTCACGAAGCAAGAACTGATGCAGAGGCCATGGAGGAATGGTTCTTACTGTCTTGCTTCCCCTGGCTTCCTCAGCTTGATCTCTTATAAAACCCAAGACTACCAACCCAGGGATGGCACCACCCACAATGGGCCCTCCCCCTTTGATCCCCAACTGAGAAAATTCCCCACAGTTGGATCTCACTGAGGCACTTCCCCAACTGAAGCTTCTTCTCTGTGATAACTCCAGCCCAAGTCAAGTTGACACACAAAACCAGCCAGTGCACCTAGGATGCATGGGGTCCTTGTTTCTTTCCTCAATTCAAAAATAAAAGAGTAAATATACGGGAAATACTCAAATATGAATAAAAGAAAGAAGTAAAAAATAAAGAAAAAAGGGGACTATGTCAAAAGTTGCAGTAGTGGTAGAATTCCAAACAGATATGAAACACAACTGGGTAGTAGAAAACATCAAAAATACTTTAGGAAACTTTCCAGAGAGATTTTCAGGATAAGCCACGGACAACAAAACAAGATAAATAAGGAGTCTCACAAAGCATACATTGTTATGAAATTGAAGACAACTGGGGAATGGACTGTGGAGATGTATCAGCCATTGAAAGTTCTTTTAGATGTTCTTCTAGTTCATTAGATGGTCTTTTAGAAGATCTAGGCTTCAGTTCCCACACACAATGATTCACAATCAGGTATAATTCTAGCTTCTGGGTATTTGGTGTCTTTTCTGGCCTTCTTGGGCTCAGGGTATCCGAATAGAGTGAATGTATACGTACATGCAGGCAAACTCATTAATGAACACTGGGGCGGGGGGGGGGGGGGAGGTGTATAAGCTTACAGAAGGGGAACAAATCAGGTCACATGCCAAACATCAGAAATAAAAATACTTGGATGGGAGAGATGGCTCAACCATTAAGAGCATTCAGTGTTCTTGTAGAGGACCCTAGGTTGATACCCAGAACCCCACGTGGATGTTTCACAACCATCCGTACTTTAAGGCCCAGGGGATCTGATGCCTTCTTCTTCTGTACTCTGCAGGGATCAGGTACACACATTGTACATATATGTACACACAGGCAAAACAACCTATGCACAGAAAATAAAATAAAAATAAACAAATATACCTACAAGTATAAATAAATGATATAACTTCCAAGCTTTATAACAGCAAAAGAAGCCACAAGGCAGGGGCACAATGGATCCAAATATTTGAAGGAAAGCCATATTTTTCTGACAATTTTCCATTCAACTGCACCAAAATAAAACTTATATGATATGCTACAACTCAAAATTTAATTATTTGTCATTTAATTTTCATTTAGCTACTGAAATATGTGGTATACCAATAAAGAACAATTAAACCATTAAAGAAGAAACAGGGATCACTAAGAGACAGGTTTTATAGATTGATACATATTAATACAGTCCAATTTAGAAACATGTTTGCAAAGAATACTTAACAAAGAAATTGAGCAACAAATAAGAGTAGTGGTTTTTAGCAGATTTTAACAGTGCTTAGTCCCAGCCTAGTGCTCCAGAGAGAGCTAGTCTTACAGAAACTTGGGCTAATTGTGGTTTCCTTTGCCTTAATTTCCTACCCTCTTTCAGGCTATCACATTATGCTCAGCCCTGGAATGCTCTTTATTTCCCTTTGTTCGACCCTCCAAAACCTCTAGTTTTCTTTTTCTCTAGATTCTTCCTAGCTAAAGCTTCAATGTCTTTCTACTATCTGTCACACACCTTCAAGGGTAGATTTTTTTTCTATTTAGTTTGTTTTTGCTACCTGAGAAGCTGGACATCCATTTGTGGCTGCTACTAATTTGACACATTAGTGCAAAACAAATTTTTTTGGTCTCACTGATTCTTGAACTTGTTCCTGAAAATTAATAGCATATTTATCAATCTCCAAGCATAATCTAAAGTAATCAAATGAAACATATAAATAACAAGGGGTTACATGGCAAAATTTTAAAAGCACACATTTCTTTATATTTTGGGGGTGATTCTGTATACACTATCAGGAGTAGAGATGAGAATTTGGGTACTCCATCAAGTCTTAAAGGAAACCTTTCAGGAACTCTCTGTCTACTCATTCATTCTAACAACTACAAAGCAGGCTGTTTATATGCTTGGTAGACAGTGTTCTAAAACAAGTTGGATATTAACAGTCTCATCTCAAGTTTAATGGTCCTTTGCTTCATTTACTTCATTTACCTGGCCATGCCCTTGCTACTGGTATTTTTTACCTCCTTGTCTCTTAGAACAAAGATTTTACTTTGGGTGAGAAACTCTTGTCACAGAGCAGGAATAAAAGTGATGTGCCCTTTTCCTGATTCAGTGTTAGTATTTTATGCATAAATTGGAGATATTACTCTGAGGTTGATTTATTTAGCAAACCAAAACATTGTTTTAAACTCCAAGTAAAAGTATTCAGTTGATATTTGCTTTTGACTTGAAGGAAACTGACTTTGTCTTGCCTTTAGTTTTTATTATCATGTTTACAGGAACAATTTTCCATGTGAGAATTGTGCTCAGTATTGGGGTCTCACATTGAGTTCACCTGCACTCCTTTTTTGTTGCATTGCTTGTCTGCCCCCTTGATCTTCATTTTTAAATAGTTGTTTCTCTTAAAAGCATTTTCCCCCACAGTGTCTCCTGTAGCATGGGCTAGCCTTGAACTACCTATTTAGTTGAAGAATACCTTGAATTTCTGATCTTCCTGCCTCCACTTTTTGCAAGCTAGCATTACAGGCCTGTGCCACCATGCCTGGTTTATGTAGCCCTGGGGAGAATCCATTAAATCTGCTGTTCTATTCAAGTTAGGTAAGAGCTCTATCAGCTAAGCAACATTCTCAGCTGGTGAAAAATCCACAGTGCAGAATCTAATGGACTGATTCCCCACTTCTTTGAGTTAGAACACTCCAATATCACTCTTGAGGGCAGTGTACCCTTGGTTTGCCAAATACACTTCTACTTAAGCTGAAAAACAAACAAAAAAACAAGCAAACAATTAACAAAATACCTGAGATGTTTATATATGTAAAGGAGAAATTCAGCTAATTAAGAAGAAGAAATAGATTAAAGATAAGTACATAAAAACATGAGTTACATGTCTAGGATTCTACCAGGAACTTCCCTTTCTGCCAGCAACCATAGGTCTCTTCTGCACCACATCTACTCTGTTGACCCTGCCAGATATACCACATCCTTCTCCAGAATCTAGTCTGGTGAGTCTCCCTCATCCTTACAATCCATGCCTTCTTCTAAACATGCCAGATATATAGCAGGCCCCATATCAATTACATGGCTTAGACTGGGCAACCTTACCCACACAGCAACTTATCTCTATGCCTGTCAGTACCCAAACTACCTACTCCCTAAACTATAGTAACCTTCCAAACCAAATACACCCTTTCTAGCCATCCAGATTTACCCTCACAATCAAGGTTTAGACCAGGAGGCACACTCTGTATACCATCACAGCCCACTTTGTCCACCAGACTTAGTTCCACCAAAATAATTTCTAACATCTAGGTCTAACTTAACCCACAATCCTCACTTAGAAGTACCAAAGAAAGACTCCATCGCCAAAATATGAGCATTGTGAGAGATTAAGCAAGTATCTTCTCTACAAAACATACTAGTCTTGGAGGACTGTTTGGCAACAAGAATTACAAAGAAGAAAAGAACTACAGAGATTTTAAGATAACAGTAATAAGCTCCATCAGAAAACTAAAAAAGTTTAAAGAAGACATAAATAAACAGCACAATGATATTAAGGTGAAAGAGCTTAAGGGAAATAAATGCATGAGTAATACCCAAGATAACACAAACACAAGGATGATGGGAGTGACAAGAATAATCCAGGATTTGAGAATGTAATTCAATAAGGAAATAGAAACATTGAAGGGGACTCAAGCTTATATGAAGATGGAACTTAAAAATCCAATAGCCCAACTAGAAAACTCAAAGGAAAGCCATATAAGTAGAATGAATCAGGTGGAAGACAGAATACCAGGATGTGAAAACAAAGTAAATGATCTGGATCAAATACACAAGAAGATTAAAAAAAAACACAGGGGAAAAACACATAGGAAATGAGGAACACCATCAGTAAAATTACAAAGCATAGATGAGGGAGAAGAATCCCAAGTTGAGTGAATTGCATAGGCCAGATCTTCAACAAGATCAAGGAAAAGGGAATAAAAATAAATGACATAATGATTCGATTCAAAAATTGGAAAAACAAAAGCAAGCAAAGCTCCAAATCCAGTTAATCAGAAACAATAATAAGATTGAAATAATAATAATATAAAGCTAAAATAATGTCAGAGATAGATAGATTTATGGTAGAATTCTACTAGACTTGCAAGGAAGTTCTACAGTAAATCCTTTTTAAAATAGTCATAAATAAAAAAATAAGCAAGTAAACAAAGGGAGAAAGGAAGGGATGAAAGAAGAAAGGAAGAAAAAAGAAAGAAAGAAAGAAAGAAAGAAAGAAAGAAAAAAGAAATGAAGAAAGAAAACAAGAAGGAGCAACCCCCAACTCTACCTGTCAAAATAATATTACTCAAATACACAAGGCAGGTAAAAACTGCAGGCAAATTAACTGATGAGCATAGACTTGAAACAAGTTGGCTTTATTACTGATATTTAAGGATGGTTCTATGAATGCAAGTCATTAATGCACTAAAGTATATAAATGGGCATAAAAGACAAAGATCTCATGATCATCTCAGTAGATGCAGAAAAAAAAAGCCTTTGACAAAATCCAACATGTCTTCATGATAAAAACTTTAGACAACTTAGTCTATAGGGAAACCATTATGTATTTCTCAAGCAGGGCACAAAGGGCCCTGAAGTAGAACAAACCTGAATGCTTCCTCTCAAAGGACTAGAGACTTCATGGTAACAAATGGCATCATGAAAACTTCTAAAGGTGGAAAGCAACAAATAGTTCTACCCAGCCACTATACCTTTGAGCCACAACAGCAACCACAATTGTATAACTTTAAAGGTGCAGTAGAGGCACATATATCTTGTTAGTAATCAACAGCTCACTAATTGAACTTAAAACCCACTCAACAAGAGGGAAACTGGTTCAGAAACCTAGTTAACTACTCAGTACTAGTTAAGTTGTGGATATGGGAGGAGAACCTACAACCACTACCTTACCAAACCAGCCAAATCTTTAACAATATTCTAGACATTTCCCATCATACTCACAGATAAGTGTAGTCTTTATCCATCAGCA
>NC_045030.1:149399327-149401559 GCF_008632895.1 Mastomys coucha | reverse complement strand
AAAAAAAATTCTCATTGAAACAGATGGACACCACTACAACCACACTAATTACAGAGTGTGTAGCCATATCCTACTGGATACATCTATAAAACATTCCTGCTCCTAAATCTCAGGTAACTTTGCAGAAGCAGAGCTGGTAAAAGCTAGAGCACCAGGAAGTTTGCTTGGGGAATTTGTCTCCTAGTAATGTCAGAAGCTAGATCTACAAATCCTCACCAATATGACTGTTTAAACATGAATTGAACAGGAACAGGGGAAGCCCACTAGGTCTCAACCTATGCAAAGAACTACAGACAACTATGGAGAAGCAGTTGGTGTGGGAAGATCATATCAATTCTTTATCCAATACCAAATGATCAGCCCTGAAAAACATACATACAAGTAACATATAAATGGAAGAGGTTATATTTACATAAATCATGATAAATTGCAATGTACAGTTGTGAGCCCCTTCCCAGTGTATACATCTACAAATATTTCTGCATATAAGGGTCAGGGAAAAATGCTGAAAATGGGAAAATACATGGTAAGGGCCAAAGGTACAATTAATTTGCTGGGAGACTGTATTTCTTAATAGTTTTTGAAGTTATACCCATAAAGTCTCACCAACATGACTTTCTAAACATGACTGGAAAAAACAAACAAAAATATACATGCCAAAGTACACAGGGGAAAGACCATGAGGCCTCAAACATACAGAAAGAACTACAGGCAACTAAGGAATACTGAGAATGGGAGAAACAGTCTTCCCCAGAGAAGAGCATATGAAGAAGATATCAACTACCAAAGTCCAGCCCTTAAAAGACATACAAATAACCTTATATAGACTGAGCAAGTTATATTTAGTATATATATATATATATAGCAGCATTTTTTCTGTCTAATCACATTAGGGCAGTGACAGGTATGTGATTGGATAGGAATAGGGAAGCAGTGCTAGAAGTTTAAGAGTGAGGAGGTCAGAGGAGAAGCAGGAGAAATCACCATGGAGGCAGGTAAACAGGAAGATGATCAAAACCCCATGTGGTTTCAAACAGCCACATGTAGCTAAGGTTTTCACAAGGTTAGAATAATTGGGTTAAAACATTCTCCTTATCATTTAGTTCTGAAATTATTGTATTGACATCTTGTAAATTATGATCTTATTGATATATAAACCTGATTGGATAATTAAGCCTTAAGAGTCATGTTTCTACTGGATAACTAGGCGCTAGATGACTGATTGTGGGGTGTGTGGAACATTGCATGTAAGCGAGGCAATCTTGCTAGCTGGGAGAGGATAGCAGGACCCCAACAAGACATAGTGATGTGACCGGCCAGTACTGGCACCAGAGCTAAAACATGTACCAGTGGGGCAAGAGAGTTTGTGGAGTGATCTTTTTTTTAATAATTCCCACAATATATATATATATATATATATATATATACATACATATGTGTGTATATGTATATATATATGTATATGCATATATATGTGTATGTGTATGTGTGTGTATATATATCAGCAATGGCTAAAAATTGAGTTCATGCACCTAGCATAACTGTCATCTGAGAGGCTTCATCCATCAACCAATGGAAACAGACTCAGAGACTCTTAGCCAAACACTAGGAGGAGCTTCGGGAATACTAGGGAAGAGTAGGAAGAAGGATTAATAGAGCCAGAAAGGGCAAAGACACAATAAGAAAACCTACAAAATCAACTAACCTGAGCCCATAGGGGCCAACAGAGACTGAACTGCCAAAAAGAGAGCATATATTGGATGGACCTAGGTCCTCAGCACATATGTAACAGTTGTGTAGCTCTGGAATCATGTGGGACTCCTAACAGTGGGAGGACGAGCTGCCTCTGACTCTGTTGCCTTTCTTTGGATCCCTTTCCCCTAACTGGGATGCCCTGTCTGGCTTCAACCAGAGAAGATACACCTAGTCCTATTGCAACTTGATATGCCAAGGCTGGTTACTAGCAATGGGAGGCCTCCTCTTTTCTGAGGGAAATAGGAGGACAGGAGGATGGGGCAGGGAAGGTAGGTACAGTAAAAGGAGGGAGGGGAAAATGTAATTGAGATGTAAAATAAATGAAAAACTATTAATTTAAAAAAAAATAATTTCCTCATGTAGATATATACAAACCTCAGGTAATTCTTCTCTTTCTTCTCTCCTCTCCTTTCCTCTCCTCTCCTCTCCTCTCCTCTCCTGTCCTCTCCTCTCCTCTCCTCTCCTCTCCTCTTCTCT
>NC_045030.1:149378320-149399149 GCF_008632895.1 Mastomys coucha | reverse complement strand
TATTTTTTTTTTTACTTATTCAATTTTGTCCTACTCACTACCCCTCTCCCAGGCACACCCTCCCACAATCCTTCCTGTCTTTCCCCTTCCCTTCTACTCTGAGCAAGTGGGGCTCCCTGGATATCCCCCCAACCCTGGCACTTCAAAGTCTCTGCTAGGCTAAGTGCTTCCTATCCCACTGAGGCCCAGACAAGGCAGCCCAGCTAGTAGAATATATCCCATGTACAGGCAACAGCTTTTGGGATAACCCCTATTCCAGTTGTCCAGGACCCACATGAAGTCACCCTGTACATTTGCTACATATGAGCGGGCAAGCCTAGGTACTTTGGCTGGTGGTTCAGACTATCAGAGCCCCAAAGGTCCAGGTTATTTGACTCTGTCTTCCTGTGAAATTCCTATGTCCTTTGGGGCCCCGAATCCTTACTTCTATTTTTCTCTTAACTCATTATTCACATTAAAATTTTGTCTATTTAAAAAAAAAATAGATGAGTCTATAAATTTGGAAGATAGCAAGAAGTCTATGAAAGGGTTTGGAGAGTGTAAGGGGGAAGAAATAAATGTTGTAATTAAATTATAACATCAAAGATAAAAATAACTAATAATGAAAGACCTGAATAGCCTTAAGAAAATGCAACTGCCACAACTCCAAGAGGCTCTTGCTTTACCAGAGACCAGGCTGGTACTAGGAAACCCAGGTAAGACACCACCCGCCCTACCACCTCTAACTGCTACTAATGGTTCTTAAAGCCTGTCCAACAATCTCCAACAGTACTCAGTCCCCTGGACCTATATCCTGGTCCACAACTGTGGCAGGTGATTTTTGCTTTCCCAAAGAACATATTCATTCTAGGAAACCCAGCAAAGACACTGCCCATCCCTACTAACACTCACTAAAGCCCCCAAACAGTCCCTACTATCACCTCTCCCCTGGGCTCCATATCCTTATTGTCCAACAACTCTAGCAGACTTCTGATTTATCTGAGGCCACTGCACAGGTAATAGGAATTCCAGATAACTAGAGGCCAGCATAAGAATACAATGAATAACAAGCAGAACAATATGACATAACCAAAGCCCAGCTATCTTACTACAGCAAGTCCTGAATATTAAAACACAATTGAAGCAAAATAAAATAACATTAAATTAAATCTTATGAAGATGATAGAAGCCCTAAAAAAGAAAATCTCATAAAGAAAATCAGAAAAACACAAACAGGTGAAAGAAATGAACAAAACTTTTCAAGACCTTAAAGTTTCAATAGAAGCAATAAAGAAAACACAAACTGAGAGAATCCTGGAGATGGAAAATCTAGGCAAGTGAACAGGAACTACAGACTCAAGCATCACCAACAGAATTCAAGAGATGGAAGAAAGAATCTCAGACATAGAAGACAATTTAGATACATTGTTCAAAGAAAATGTTAAATCTAAATCTAACACAAAACATCCCAGAAATCTGGGACACTTTGAAAAGACTAATACAAATAGAAGAAGATTCCCAGATCAAAGAACCAGGAAATATTTTCAACATAATGACAGAAAAATTTCCAAACCCAAAGAAGGAGATCCATATAAATGTACAAGAAGTTTACAAAACACCAAATATACTGGAGCAGAAATGAAAATCCTCCTGCCACATAAGTATCAAAATGCTAAATTTACAGAATAAAAGAATATTAAAAGTAGAGAAAAATGCCAAGTAACATATAAAGGCAGATCTATTAGACTTACTTAGCTTCATAACAGAGACTCTGAAAGCCAGAAAGGCTTGGACCATTCTTCTGCTGCATACCAGAAATACAGGTCAATATCAAAAATAAACATTACCTCAGAATAAAGGGTTGGAAAAACATTTTTCCAAGAAATGGAAACAAGAAGCAAGCTGGTATAGTCATTCTAATATCAAGCAAAAGAGGCTTCCAAGCAAAATTAAGGAAAAGAGATAGGGAAGGAAACTCCATACTCATCAAAGAAAAAATAGATCAAGACGTCATCTCAATTCTAAACACAAGGGCACCCACATTTGTAAAAGAAACATTACTAAAGCTGAAATCATAAATTGAAACCCACACATTAACAGTGAGAGACTTAAATACCTCACTCTCACCAATGGACAGGTTACCCAGATGGAAACTAAACAGATAAATAATAGAAATAATAGCCATTATCAGTCAAATGAACCTAACCGATATCTACAAAAATTTTCACTCGAATAAAAAAATAATATACCTTCTTCTCAGCATCTCATGGAACATTCTCAAATTTGACCACATACTTGGTGTCTCAGTCAGGGTTTTTATTCCTGCACAAAACATCATGATCAAGAAGCAAGTTGCAAGGAAAGGGTTTATTCAGCTTATACTTCCACACTTCTGTTCATCACCAAATAAAGTCAGGACTGGAAATCAAGCAGGTCAGGAAGCAGGAGTTGATGCAGAGGCCATGGAGGGATGTTCCTTACTGGCTTGCTTCCCCTGGCTTGCTCAGCCTGCTCTCTTATAGAACCCAAGACTACCAACCCAGGGATGGTACCACCCACAATCGCCCCCCCCACTTGATCTCCAACTGAGAAAATGCCTCACAGCTGGATCTCATGGAGGCACTTCCCCAAATGAAGCTCCTTTCTCTGTGATAACTCCAGCCCAAGTCAAGTTGACACACAAAAACAGTCAGTACACTTGGTCACAAATCTGGTCTCAAGATATATAAGAAATTTGTAATAACCTCCTTTATGTTATTGGACCATAATAAATTAAAGCTAGATTTCAACAACAGCAAGCCTATAAACTCATGGAATTGAACAACACTCTACTGAATGACCACAGGTCATGGAAGAAATAAAGAAATCAAAGCCTTCTAAGAATTCAGTGAAAATGAATGCACAACACCCAGTCTTATGGAACATAGTTTAAGTGGTGCTTAGAGGAAAGTTCTTAACATTAAGTGCTTTCATAAAAAAATTAGAGATCTCATGCTAGCAACTTGACAGCACACTGGAAATCTTTAGAACAAAAACAGGCAAACACATCCAAGAGGATTAGACAGCAGCAGGAAATAATCAAACTGAGGGCTGAAAAGAATAAAATAGAAACAAAGAGAACAATAAAAAGCATCAAGGAAACAAAGAGTTCTTCCTTTGAGAAAATCAACAATATAGACAAACCTTTATCCAAACTAGTTAAAAGGCTGAGAGAAAATATCCAAATTAACAAATTCAGAAATAAAGGGGGGTGGTTAACAATAGACACTGAAGAAACCCAAACAATCATTAGGTCATATTTTTTAAAAAATTCAAAATCAAAAAGAAATGGACAATTTATTCAATAGATAACACATTCTAAAATTAAGTCAACATCAGATAAATAATTTTACTTATTTATTTACATCCCAAATGCTGCCCCTCCCAGTCCCCTTTATAGAGTTCCTCCCTCATTCCCCATCCCCCATCCTCATCCCTACCCCCATTTCCTTTGCCTCTAAGAGGGCAACTCCCCCAACCCTAGGGAATCAGGTCTCTACAGTTTTAGAAGCATCTTCTCCCACTGAGGCCACACATGGCAGCCCTCTGCTCCATATGTGTTGGAGGCCTTAGATCAGTCTATGTATGCCCATTGGTTGGTGACTTAGTCTCTGGGAGCTCCCAAGGGTCCACATTAGTTGACACAGTCAGTTTTTCTATGGGATTGCCATCACCTGGAGAGACTTCAATACTTCACCTAACTCTTCCATAGAGGGTCCCTGTCTTCTATCCAATATTTGCCAGTGAGTATCTACATCTATCTCGGTCAGCTACTAGGCAGAGCCTCTCAGAGGGCAGCTATGCTTGACATGTAAGCAAAACATAGGATCATCAATAGTGTGAGGGATTAGTGCCTACCTTTGGATGGCTCTCAAAATGGGCGAGTCACTGCTCCACCATTCCTTCAGTCTCTGCTCCATCTTTGTCCTTGCATTTATTTTATGCAGGGCCAATTTGTGGTTAACATTTTTGTACATAGGTTGGGGTCCCTATCCCTCTTCTGGGGGTCTTACTGCTCCATCTCTACTGAAAATGGTCTCTTGATGTTCCATATTCCCACTGTTGGACATCTTTATTAAGGTCACTCACATTGGCCCCTTCCCTCGTTGTGGGTCTCTGGGACTTCCAGAGAATTCCACCTCACTCCACCCCCAGAAACAACATATTTCCATTTATTTTCCTGGCCCTCTTAAACTCCATTCTGTCTCTTCCTGTGCCTATCCCTGCCCCTCTAGTCCCCTCTCCCATTCAGGTTCCTTGTTCCCTCTGCCTCCCATGACTATTTTGTTGCCCTTTTTAAATGGGATTCAAGCATCTTCCCTTGGTCTGCCCTTCTATGGGGTGTATCATGGGTGTTCTGAAATTTTTTGCTAATATCCACTTATCAGTGACTACATGTCATGCATATCCTTTTAGGTCTAAATTAACTCACTCGGGATATTTTCTAGTTCCATCTATTTGCCTATAAAATTCATGATGTTCTTGTTTTGAATATCTGAATAGTATTCCATTGTGCAAATGGACGACATTTTCTATATCCAGTCTTCTGTTGAGAGACATCTCGGTTGCTGCCAAGTTTCTTGCTATTGTTATTATGAATAAAGCTGCTATGAACATAGTTCTTGGGGTATGTTGGAACATTTTTTGGGTATATGCCCAAGAACTATATAGTTGGGTCTTTAGGTAGAAGAACTATTTACACCACTAGATTGAATTCCAGAGTGGTTTTACACATTTTCCATTCCACCAGCAATGGAGGAGTATTCCCCTTTCTGTACACCATTGCCAGTATGTACTGTCACTTGAATTTTTGATCTTAGTCATTCTGATTGGTGTGAAGGGGAATCTCAGGGTCTGTTGATTTGCATTTCCCTGATGACCAATGATGTTGAACATTTCTTTAAGTGCTTCTTGGCCCTTTGAGATTCCTCTGCTGAGAATTATTTGTTTAGTTCTGTTTAGTTTAATACCCTATTTTTTGTTTGGGCATGTTTTTTTTGTTTAGTTGGTTGTTTTTGTTTTTTGGTTTGTTTGTTTGTTTGCTTCATTTTTGGAGTCTAACTTCTTGAGTTCTTTATATATTTTGGATATTAGTCCCCTATTAGATGAGGGTTAGTGAAGATCTTTACATCATAGTGACAATAATTAGGTCCTACTTTAAAAACCTGTACTCCATAAAATTGGAAAATCTAAAAAAAAAAAAAAAAAGATACCACTTACCAAATTTAATTTAAGATCATATAAACAATTTACGTAGACCTATAACCTCTAAGGAAATAAAAGCAGTAATTAAAAGTCTCACAGCCAAAGAAAGTCCAGAGCCAAATAGTTTTTTGGACAGGATGATACTATACTTTCAAAGAAGAGCTAATATCAATACTCCTCAAACTATTCCACAAAATAGAAACAGGAGGAGCATTGCAAATCTCATTCTATGAGGCCACAGTTACCTTGATACCTAAACCACACAGAGATTCAACAAGGTAAGTGAATTTCAGATCCATTTCCCTTATAAACATTGATGCAAAAATAATCACTAAAATACTTTTTAATGGAATCCAAGAATACATCAAAGACATCATCCACAATGATCAAGTATACTTCATCTCAGAAATGCAGGATGGCTGAACAGAAAAGTCTGTCAATATATAGTCTACCATATAAACAAACTGAAAGAAAAAGCATATGATCATATTATTAGATGATTAAAAGGTATATATCCAATGCACATTTGTAATAAAAGTATTGGAGAGATCAGGGATACTAGGAACATACCTAAACATAATAAAGGGAATATACAGCAAGTTGATACCCAACATCCAATTAAATGGACAGAAATTCAATGAGATTCCACCAAAATCATGAATAAGACAAGCCTGCCTACTCTCTCCATATCTATTCAACATAGTAGTTGAAGTTCTAGCTAACAACAATAAGACCACTAAAGGAGATCAAAGATACACAAATTGGAAAGAAGTCAAAATGTCACATAAGCAACCATAAAAATTCTACCAAGGAACTCCTACAGCTGATAAACACCTTTGGCAAAGTGGTATACAATAAACTAAAAGAAAAAAATCACTAGCCACCCTATGTATGAATTATAAATGGGTCAAGAAAGAAATCATAGAAAAATGCCCTTTACAATAGTCACAAATAGTATAGCTTGGTGTAACTCTAACCAAACAAGAACTTTAAGTCTCTGAAGAAAGAAATTAAAGAATATATCAAAAGATGGAAAGATTTCCCATGCACATGGATCTGTAGGATTAGCAGAGTAAAAATAGCCATCTTATCAAAAACAATCTACATATTCAATACAATTCCATCAAAACTTCAACACACTTTTTACAGACTTTGAACCAGCAATACTCAGCTTGATATGTAAAAACAAACAAATAAGGAAACAGAAAAGATAGAACAGTCCTGTGTAGAGAGAATTTCTTATAAACATCGCCTGTCAATAAAAAGGCAATGGTCAATGAGCTCAGATAGGAAATAGGACTTGGGACACTGGTAAAAAGAGAGAGGATTTGGGGAAATAGTAAGAAATAAAAGAGAGATTCAGGGAGAGCCTGGAGAGCCACAGGAGAGATAGACCAAGAGATAGACTAAGAAGATGGACATAAACCAGCAGGAAGATCTTAAAGAGACTTGAAGGAAGAAGGGGGCTGGGACTAAAGAGAGGAACTAACCACATTGTAGGCACTGAAAATTTGGAACGGGTTAAATAAGTTACAAGCTAATCAGGAAATGATACAAAGCTTATGGCCTAAGCATTTAATAATAAATAATTAGTCTCAAAGAGTCATTCCAGGAAGGAAAATGGAATTTAATATTTTTAACAATATTGTGCAATAGAATAGATTCTGGTCATATTACCATCCTGATTTCAAGCTATATTTCAAGGTAATAGTAATAAAAGCACATTGTATTGGCATAAAACAAGCAGGTTGATTAAAGGAATCACATTGATGATCTAAATATATATCTACACACCTATGGATGCTTGATTTTTGACAGAAAAGCCAAAAAATGCAGTAGAAAAAAGAAAAAAGAAAACATCTTCAACAAATGGTGCTGGTCTAACTTGATATTGGCATGTAGAAGAATGAAAATAGATCAATATCTATCCACTCAAACAAAACTCAAGTCCAAGTGGATCAAAGATCATAACATAAAATCAGATAAACTGAACCTGATACAAGAGAAAGTGGGGAACAGCATTGAACACATTTTCCACAGGAGACAACTTCCAGAACAGAATGTTAATAGTGCAGGCACTAAGACAGTCAAATCGGACCTTATGAAACCGAAAAGCAACTACAAGATGAAGGATATCATTAATAGAACAAAACAGCAGTTAACAGTATGGGAAAATATTTTGTCCAACCTGACATCTACCAGAAGGATAATGTCCAAAATATATAAAGAATTTTAGAAATTATACAAGAAACCAAATAATTCAATTAAAAATAGAGTGCAGATCTAAACAAGTAATTCTCAACAGAAGAATCACAAATGAGTGAGAAGCAACTAAAGAAGTGTTCAACATCCTTAGCCAGCAGGGAAATGCAAATCAAAATGGCTCTGAGATTCCTGTCAAAATAGCGAAGATCAAAAACACAAGTGACAGATCATGTTGGAGAGGAGATGGAGCAAGGGGACCATTCCTCCATTGCTGGTAGGAGTAAAAACTTGTACAGCCACTTTGGAAATCAATATGGTGGTTTCTCAGAAAATTGGCAATTACCTAAAGACTCAGATATACCACTTCTGGCCATATAGGCAAAGGATGATCTAACATATCACAAGGACACTTGCTCAACTATGTTCATGACTTTATTCATAATAGCCTGAAACAGGAAACAACCTAGATGTCCTTCAAGCAACGAATGAGTAAAGAAAATGTGGTTCACTTACATAACTGACTATTACTCAGCTGTTAAAAACAATGACATAAGGGAATTTGAAGGCAAATGGATGGAACTAGTGGGGAAAAAAATCCTGATTGAGGTAACTGAAGCCCAGAAAGACAAATATGGTATGCACTCACTTGTAAGTAGATATTAGCTGTAAAGGATATAACCATGATACAATCCACAGAACCAGAGAAGATAAGTAACAAGGAGACCTAAATGGGATTTGTATGATTCTCCCTGTGAAGGAGAAATAAATTAGATATCAAAGATGGATGGGGGCAGTATGTGTGGGAGTGGGTAGAGGAACAGGAGAGATCAGGTGTAGTAGGGCAGAGAAAGAGCATATTGGGAGAGACAACTGGAAAAGAATGGGCATCTCTGGGACAGCTAGAAACCTGGTGCAACAGAAACTGCCAGGAATCTACCAGAGTGACCATAGCTAAGAATCTTAGCAATGGGGATAAGGGGCCTGTACTGCCCAGCTCCTACAACCAGGAAAGACTTCCAATGATGGAATTAGTATACCAACCCAGCTACAAAACCTTTGACCTACAATTTATTGTCAGTATTAAAAGTGCTGGGGTAAAGTTGGAACAGAAATCGTGGGAATGGCCCTCAATAACTGGTCCAGCTTGAGACCAATGCCAGGAGAGGGAGCCTACTGACACTGCTTGGAGTGGCAGGACCTACAGCCTGAATAGGCCAGAGTCCAAGGATAGAGCATGATTCCTGTCTTAGTCAGGATTTCTATTCCTGCACAAACATCATGACCAAGAAGCAAGTTGGGGAGGAAAGGGTTTATTCAGCTTACTTCCAAATTGCTGTTGATCACCAGAGGAAGTCAGGACTGGAACTCAAGCAGATCAGGAAGCAGGAGCTGATGCAGAGGCTATGGAGGGATGTTCCTTACTGGCTTGCTCAGCCTTCTCTCTTATAGAACCCAAGACTTCCAGCCCAGGGATGGCACCACCCACAAGGGGCCCTACCCCCTTGATCACTAATTGAGAAAATGCCCCACAGCTGGATCTCATGGAGGCACTTCCCCAACTAAAGTTCCCTTCTCTATGATAACTCCAGCCTGGGTCAAGTTGACACACAAAACCAGCCAGTACAATTCCTAATGATATTCTGCTAAGCTGGTGCTTAGCCCAGAAGCTTCACCCAGCAACTGATGGAAACATGCAAAGACCCACAGACAAACATTAGGTGGAGCTCAGGGAATCAGGAGTAAGAGGGTAGAAAGTATAATAGGAGCCAGAGAGATCTAGTACATCACAGGAAAAACCCATGGGATCAATTAACCTGTGTTCTAAAGAGCTCAGAGAGATAGAACTGACAGCCAGTGAGCCTGTGTGAGACTCACCTAGGCCCTCTGCATATATGTTACAGTTGTATAGCTTGGGCTTCTTGTGGTATTCCTAACAGTGGAAGCAGAGGTCTGCTTTAGGGACTGTTTTCTGCTACCGGAATGCCTAGTCTAGCCTCAATAAGAATGAAGGTACCTAGCTTACAATTTGATATACCATGTTTGGCTGATATCCTTGGGAGACCTGCTCTTTTCTGAAGAGAAATGGAGGAGGAGTGGATGCAGGGGGCAGAAGATAGGGGAAGCACTGGGAGGAGAGAAGGGAAGAAAAACCATGGTTAGGATGGAAAAAAAGAAAACAAAAGCAACTCAGTTTGGGGGAAAAATTAGGAAAAAGGAAATAAGAAGTGTAACACATTATATCCCTCAGTTACATACTTATACTCAAGACTCAATACTGAACAAACATATAATAGTCTACATTAGCAGCATAGCATAAAAGGAAGTTTGATCTCATGTAATACAGAAAGAGAACTATATTTTAGGGATAAGAATATATAGTATTTAAAAATGGAAAATCAAAACAAGGAAAAAGGAAATGATGAGAAATACACAAAAGATGCAGGTCAAAGATTATCCAATTTTTCTATAATAATTTTCACAGAACCTAATGTGTGAGAATATATATCTACATACAAAACTGTAAAGAAAAATTTGAAAGTTCAAACTATATTTTACAATTTTGATGTTGACTACCTCAGACATTACAACATGGCATTCATTTTGTCACATGCCTCTTATCATTTTTACCTGAGGTACAAATATAAATTTATATTCTAAATGCTTACAGAATATACTTTATTAAAACAACAATCTATATTACATACCTTGCCTGTATGTTTTCAGGGTTGATATTTTGCCCTGCATTTACATTATAGTTTGCTGATAAGAGATCTAAATGTGTGCTTGAGAATTACTGTCATAGTCATTCCTTATGTTATATGTGATTCTCTAATACACAGTTTGAAAAATGGAAATTACTATTTATGTAATAAATATGAATTTAAATTTTTAGCTTCTAAAATGGACTTCCTTTTTTAGAAAATATTTTCAGATAAGAGCATTTTTTCCTAGACCAGTTGGAACATTGTTCTTTGGAGCTCCTAATTAATTACCAAATTTTCTTTTATTATATGTTTGTTATTATAGCTAGTATTTCATTTTATTTATAGTATGTAACATATACTATTTACATTTTTGTATGTTTTTACCTTAAATATAAATGCCTTGAATACAAGAATTTTGCTGTATTTCCATTAAAATATTTGTAGCTAAAACAGTGCCTAGTAATATTAACCATATGATTCTTACTAAATAAGTAAATTGACTTCCTCTCCTTAAAAATTTTTATTGGTTATTTTATTTATATATCAAATGTTATCTCCATTCCAGGTTTCCTCTCCACAACCCCCTTATCACATTATCTCCTCCCTGCTTCTATGAGGATGCTTATTCACCCACCCACCTACTCCTACTTCACCACCCTAGCATTACACTATTCTGGGATATGGAGTCTCCACAGGACCAAAGGCCTCCTCTCTCACTGATGCCAGATAAGGCCATCCTTTGCTACATGTAGACCTGAGGCCATGGGTCCTTCCATAATTATTCTTTGGTGTAAATTAACTTTTTCATCTATCATGAACTTTCATTATAGATTCTAAGGAGATAGTCAAGGTATCATAGAATATCAGTACTGGATTTGTTTTTTATTTTATTTTTATTTTTTGGTTTTTCGAGACAGGGTTTCTCTGTGTAGCCCTGGCTGTCCTGGAATTTACTCTGTAGACCAGGCTGGCAAGGAACTCAGAAATCTGCCTGCCTCTGCCTCCTAAGTGCTGAGATTAAAGGTGTGTGCCACCACTGCCCAGCACTGGATTTATTTATATTATAAAAATAAATGTTTATATATAGGTGATATATGTAATATATAGATTGTAGATGTTATCAGTTTCCATAAATTGTATTGGACTTCATGTGTGTATCTTCTGACTGCATGTACTTATGTGTACCACATAAACAACTGATACTATCAGAATTCTGAAGCAGCCTAAAATCCCTAGAACAGTAATTATAGATGATTGTGAGCCACCATGTGGGTGCTAGGAAATGAACCAGGTCCTCTGCAAGAGCATACAGTGCTCTTAAGCACTGGGACATTGCTACAGCCCCTATAACTGGTTTTTAATATAAATTCTTGATAATTGAGATTAAACAATATTATTTTTTAAGGCTACTAGTAACTTTGTCCTACTTTGATATAATCATATCTGTAAGAAACATTGCTTACAGACTCACTTTATAGTAGCAGTTGTTCATTATACAACTCATAAACAATATTATCTAAATAAGAGATTGTGGCTTTAAATATTTTTTTGTTTCAAATTCATTTTAGCTCTTTTTAGATACAGGAAGAGGCACGTAGATTGAGAACTGTTATAAAATAAACTTGTTCTTTCCTATATACAAATTACAACTTTTTCATTATATCCCCAATATTTTTATCACACATATGCAATGCTCTAAGCATTTTGGTGAGAGGCATTTCATGAATAAAATGTGTCAGTGTCAGTATAATTTGTAAGGAGGATACCTCAGGCATACTTGAAATATGGAACATTTTTAACACTTCACACTTATTATAATTCATACTCCAGGGGACTCTTTTTCATTTTGTATATTGGCAAGCTTGAAAACCAACACAGACAAGATGGGTAAATTTCCTAAGCCTATGAGCCACATCTCTCAAAAAAATGAGCTATGGCTGCTTTTTACCTATATGTGACATTTTCAAAAGATCAGATCAACGAATATCACCTCAAGCACAAACACTTTGCCCTTTGGTGATGTCATAACACTGCCATAATTCATAAATATAAATTTATATTATATTGTTCACAGGGACCAAGAAAATAAAATTTCGTGGTTTACATTAGTTGAGACCTAATTTGGAGTTATCTCTTAAAACAACCATTTAGCTTTTCAAAATAAATCATCCATATAGAAAATGTATAGATTTTCAGTGTGAAAATATATAGCATAGTGATCCACTACAGTTCAATGTTCATGAAAATAAGATGAATACCTGGACTATTAATTAAACATTCAACTTATTCCAAAAGGTGGGGTTTTTTCAGAAATATTATATTCTTTTTTATTAATAAATTTTATAGTTTTTCAATATTTTTTTTTGCACTCCAGTCCTTATATCCATCCCAGTCTGCCCTCTTACTGTTCCTCATCCTATTCCTCTTCCCATTACTCCAAAAGGATGATCCCATCCCCCTCGCACCAAACCTTCCTAATACTTGGGGCCTCAAGTCTCTCAAGGGTTAGGTTCTTCTTCTCTCACTGAGGCCAGAATGGGCAGACCTCTGCTGTATATGTATCAGGGGATTCAAACCAGTTCATATATGCTGCTTGGTTGGTGGCTTAGTGTCTGAGAGATCTCCCAGGTTCCGAGTTAGTTGAGACTACTGGTCTTCCTATGGGGTCACTCTCCTCCTCAGCATCTTCCAGCTTTCCCCTAATTCAACCACAGGGGTCCTCAGCTTCTGTCCATTGGTTGGGTGTATGTATCAGCATCTGTCTCAATCAGCTGCTTGTTGGACCTCTCTGAGTGTAGCCATTCTAGGCTCCTGTCAATAAGCACACCATAACATCCCTAATATTGTTAGGTCTTAGAGCCTCCCCTAGAGCTGGATCCCAATTTAAGCCAATCACTGAATCTCCTCAGTCTCTTTTCCATTTTTGTCCCTGCAATTCCTGTCTAACAGGAACAACTTTGGGTCAGAGTTTTTGACTGGGGGATGTCAACCCCATCCCTTTACTTGATGCCCTGTCTGTCCACTGGAAACGGACACTACAAGTTCCCCCTACCCACTGTAGGGCATTTCTTCTAAAGTCCTTCCCTTTGAGTCCTGAGCATCTCTCAGTTTCCAGGTCTATGGAACATTCTAAATAGTCCCCTCACCTACTACCTCCTTAGGTTGCCTGTTTCCTTTCTTTCTGCTGGCCCTCAGGGCTTCAGTCCTGTTCCCTGCCCATACCTTATCATGTTCTCCTTTTTCTCTCCCTGTCCCCTCTCCCACCCAGGTTCCTCCCTCCCTCTGCCCTCCAGTTGCTTTCTTCTCCCTCCTAAGTGGGATTTAGGCATCATCACTTGGGCCTTTTAGGCTTGTTAACTTTCTGGAATTCTGTGGATGGTATCCTGGGTATCCTGTACTATTTTTTGGCTAATATCCACTTATTAATGAGTACATACCATGCATGTCTTTTTGGGTCTGAGTAACCTCACTCAGGATGATATTTTCTAGTTCCATCAGTTTCCCACAAAACTCATGATGTTCTCATTCTTAATAGCTGAGTAGAACTCCATTGTGTAAATGAACCACATTTTCTGTATCCATCCTTCTATTGTGGGGCATCTAGGTTGTTTCCAGCTTCTGACTATCACAAATAAGGCCACTATGAACATGGTGGAACATGTGCTCCTGTGGCATGGTAGGGCATTTTTTGGATATATGTCCAAGAGTAGTATAGCCCAGTTTTCAGGTAGATCTATTTCCAATTTTCTGAGGAAACTCCAGATTGGTTCCCAGAGTGCTTCACCAGTTTACAATCCTACCAGCAATGGAGGAGTGTTCCTCTTTCACCAGATCCTCTCCAACATGTGCTTTCAACTGAGTTTTTGATCTTAGCCATTCTGATTGGTGTGAGGTGGAATCTCATGATGGTCTTGATTGAATTTCCCTGATCACTAAGGACTTTGAACATTTCTTTAAGTGCTTCTCAACCATTTGATATTCCTCTGTTGTGAATTCTCTGTTTAGTTCTATACCCTGTTTTTTGATTAGGGTTGTTTAGCTTTTTGGAGGTTAGCTTCCTTGAGTTCTTTATATATTTTAGAAATTATCCCTCTCTTGGATGTGGGGTTAGTGAAGAATTTTTTCCAATCTGTAGGTTGATGATTTGTCCCATTGTCTATGTCCTTTGCTTTTCAGTTTCATGAGGTCTCATTTATCAATTCTTGATCTTAGAGCCTGAACCATTGTAGCTGTATTTAGGAAATTTTCCCATGTAACAACTGAAAACCCACAAACTCATGAAAACTGAACAATTCTCTATTCAATAATAACTTGTTCAGGGAAGAAATAAAGAAATTAAAGATTTCCTGGAATTCAATGAAAATGATGGCACAGTATACTCAGACTTATGGGACTCAATGAAAACAGTGCTAATAGGAAAAATTCATAGCACTAAGTGCCCTGGTAAAGAAACTGGAGATCCTACACTAGCAACATAACAACATACCTGAGAGCTCTAGAACAAAAAGAGGCAAACACATCCAAGACAATTAGAGGGCAGGAAGTAGTCAAAATAAGGGCAGAAATCAACAAAATAAAAACAGAGAATGATACAATGATACAAAGAATCAACAAAACCAAAAGGTCATTCTTTCAGAAAATCAACAAGACAGATAAACCACTCAGCCACACTACCTAGAGGGCTCAGTGACAGTATCCAAATTAACAAAATCAGAAATGAAAAGGGAGATATAATGACAGAAACTGAGGAAATGGAAAATATTGGTTAAATAGATAATTTTCTAGACAGATACCAGGCACCAAAGTTAAATCAAGAGCAGATAAACTATCTGAACAGGCCCATATGCCCTATGAAAATAGAAGTCATCAAAAACTTCCCAAGCAAAAACCAAACAAACAAACGAACAAACAAACAAAAAACCCCAGGGCCAGATGGCTTTAGTGCAGAATTCTACCAAAATTTCAAATAAGAGTTAAAACTAAAACTCTTCAAACTATTCCATAAAATAGAAACAGAAGGAACACTAACTAATTCATTCTATGAAGCTACAATTACTCTGATACCTAAATCACAGAGAACCCAAAAAATAAAAAATAAATAAATAAAAAACTTCAGACCAATTTCAATAAAATTCTCACAAATCAACTCCAAGAACATGTCAAAACCATCATTCAATTCCATCAAGTAGGCTTCATCACAGGGATGCACGGTTGGTTCAATATATGAAAATGCATTAATGTAATCCACTATATAAACAAACTCAAAGAAAAAAAATCACATGATCATATCCTTAGATGCTGAAAAAGCCTTTGACAAAATACAACATCCCTTCATGTTAAAAGTACTGGAGAACATACCATGTGTTATCTTTTGTGATTGGGTTACCACACTCAGAATGATATTTTCTAGTTCCATCCATTTGCCTATGAATTTCATGAAGTCATTGTTTTTAGAAGCTGAGTAGTACTCCATTGTGTAAATGTACCATATTTTCTGTATCCATTCCTCTGTTGAAGGATATCTGGGTTCTTTCCAGCTTCTGGCTATTATAAATAAGGCTGCTATGAACATAGTGGGGCATATGTCCTTATTACGTGTTGGAGCATCTTTTGGGTATATGCCCAGGAGTGGTATAGCTGGGTCCTCAGGTAGCACTATGTCCATTTTTCTGAGGAACCAACAAACTGATTTCCAGAGTGGTTGTATCAGCTTGCAATCAGACCAGCAATAGAGGAGTGTTCCTCTTTCGCCACATCCTCATCAGCATCTGCTGTCACCTGAATTTTTCATGTTAGCCATTCTGACTGGTGCAAGGTGGAATCTCAGGGTTGTTTTGATTTGCGTTTCCCTGATGACTAAGGATGCTTCTCAGCCATTCAATATTCCTCAGTTGATAATTCTTTGTTTAGCCCTGTACCCCATTTTTATAAGGTTTTTTTTTTTTTGGTTCTCTAGAGTCTAATTTCTTGAGTTCTTTGTATATATTAGATATTAGCCCTCTCTCAGATATAGGATTGGTAAAGATTTTTTCCCAATCTGTTGGTTGCTGTTTTGTCCTAATGACATTTTCCTTTGCCTTACAGAAGCTTTGCAATTTTATGAGGTCCAATTTGTCAATTCTCTTAGAGCATAAGCTATTGGTATTTTGTTCAGGAAATTTTCCCTTGTGCCCTTGTGCTCAAGGCCAGAAGCTCAGAATACCCAAAATATAATTCACAAACCACATGAAACTCAAGAAGAAGGAAGACCAAAGTGTGGATATTTCAATACTTCTTAGAAGGGGGAACAAAAACCCATGGAAGGAGTTACAGAGACAAAGTGTGGAGCAGAGACTGAAGGAATAACCATCTAGATACGTCCCCACCTAGGGATCCATCCCATATACAGACACCAAACCCAGACACTATTGTGGATGCCAACAAGTGCTTGTTGAGAGAAGCCTTTTATAGCTGTCTTCTGAGAGGCTCTACCAGTGCCTGACAAATACAGAGATGGATGCTTGCAACCAACCATTGGATTAAGCACAGGGTCACCAATGGAGAAGTTAGAGAAAGGACCTAAGGAATTGAAGCAATTTGCAGCCCCATAGGAGGAACAACAATATGAACTAACTAGTACCCCCAGAGCTCCTGGGGACTAAACTACCAACAAAAGGGTACACATGGAGGAAAGGGACCCATGGCTCCAGCTGAATATGTGGCAGAGGATGTCCCTGTCAGTCATCAATTGGAGAAGAGGCCTTTGGTCCTGTGAAGGCTCTATGCCCCAGTGTAGGGGATTTCCAGGGCCAGGAAGTGGGAGTGGGTGGGTTGCTGAACAGGGGGAGGGGGAACAAGGAAAGGGGATAACATTTGAAATTTAAATAAAGTAAATAATGAAAAAAAATTGTAAAAAGAAGTATTGGAAAAATCAAGAATTCAAGGCCCATACCTATACATAATGAAAGCAATATACGGCAAACCAACTAGCCAATATCATATTAAATGGAGAGATACTTGAAGCAGTCCCACTAAAATCAGGGACAAGACCAGAATGCCCACTCTCTCCCTATTAATTCAATATAGTAGTTTAGGTCCTAACTAGACATATTGTATTTTAAAGTCACATTTCAAAGCTGACCCACTAAGAGTTACCAATAGTATGTGACTTTCTGAAAGATGTCTGCTGTCACTAAAGGCATTGATGGCCCCCAGTTGTGAACATCATCTTCAGCTACTTTCTGTAGTTTCTTTTTTTAATGATGTCACTGGTATTTGAACCTGATGAATCTTTAAAATAGTACATATACTTACATTATAAGTAATACGACTACAATAATAGTATTGCGACAATGTTGATAGGTGGCTTCAGCCTTTGACTTTGGGAGTTATGAAAGATTTGCATAGGGCATGAATTTCAATCTGAAACTGGCAGAACCACTAAAGTCATCCAATGGAAGAGACCGTGAAAGAAATGATATTGAAACTACAATCCAGAGAACCACAGATGTTAGGTATAGAGTAAGGGACTAGAGGGAACAGATAGAACTCATTAGGAAAGGGAGAGAGAATTGTTTGTTATAGACAGATGAGGAAGTTTGACTAGGAGGATCAGGTGGGAAGGGGGAGATAAAAGGTTGTAGGAGAAAAGATGGAGAAACAGCTAACCTTAAGGGATATTTGAAGGGTATTATGGAAACCTAATGCAGTAGGATCTTTTAAAACTATATTCATATTTACAGGTGATCTAAATGAAATCAAGTAATGGAGAAGACAGAGTCTCGGCTGGCTACACCTTGTCACCAAAGTTTCAAATACCAGAAAAGTGTTTCATGTAATTGAGTTGCTGGCAAAAGAGAAATACCACAAATGCCCTAACAACCCAGTCTGTTGCCAAGTCTGTAGGTTGTTCTCTAAAAACTGATATCAATCCACCATTGCTGAAGACAATACCTAAACAACTCATTGAAGATAAAGAAAGATATACAGAGCTGGTATCTCCATAAAGCCTTCATCCCTTTGTTCTAAAATTTTTGTGGTAAGAAGACATTCTGCATGCTCTCAAAGGAGAAGCATAAATATCATTACAGGTACAAATCCTTCAACTACAATGATGTAGAAAATTCCTTTATCTACAACAGTGCATCTTGCCTGCAAGTTATGCTAGGGCATTGATAACACAAAGCTATTATGAGTAACTGGTTTGTCTACAAGGCCACTTTACAAGATGGAACCCATATCTGACACTGCTTAGGTGACCAGGAAACCAAGACTAGATAACCTAGGGACCTAGAGTAAAACTAAATAAAACTGGTTAAAAAAAGAAAGAAAATGTAGTGATAAAACAACTCTTAGTGGTATTTTGTAATATTCATAGATCAGTGGCTTGTTCAGCCATTATAAGTGAAGCTTCCTCCTGCAGTTGGTGGGAACAAATAAAGACACACAGCTAGATATTTTTGTAGAAAGTGAGAGACTTTAGAACACTCAGACCTAAAAGATATATCTCCCTTAATTCTCTCCCTTCAGAAATCAAGAAACTCTGAGAAATATGAGGTGGGATATAAAAGCTAGAGAGGGTGGAGGACACAAACCCTCCAAAACAAAAAGAGGAAAGCAGATATGGACTCACAGAGACTGAGGCAGCATGCACAGAGCCTGCACAGTTATTCACAGGGTCCTCTGTGCATATATTACAGCTTCCAAATTAGTGTTTTTATAGGATTCTTGCACATGAGAACAAGGAAGTGGGCCTCTCATTCTTGTGACTTTTTTGGGGGCCGCCCCCACCCCCTTCTGTTGGTTTGCCTTGTCCAACTTCTATGAAATAGCTTATTTTATTTTATTTATTTTTGTTTGTTTGTTTATTTTTTCGAGACAGGGTTTCTCTGTGTAGTGCTGGCTGTCCTGGAATTCATTCTGTAGATTTCTGGCCTCGAACTCAGAAATCCACCTGCCTCTGCCTCCTAAGTGCTGGGATTAAAGGCATATGCCACCACTGTCCAGCAACTTATTTTGTTATTTTTAATAGAATGAATGAAAACATAGCCACTAGGATAAAGGTTAACAACTAAAGTGCTGAGAGAAGAAAGGGCAGTTTTCTCCAGTACAATGACATTAGCTATATCAATAACGTCAAGATAGGCTGCACTTTCAATAGTAGCTGACCTACATATAATGAACTTCACAGTAATTCTTTCAGGAAGAAAAAAAGAAGGTGTTGTGAGTATATATTTACCATGGTAAGGACTTTAGAATGCATTTAAAACAGAATTTTACCTGAAGTTGGTAATCATTCATTCATTTATTCATTCATTCTTAGATTTTTGAAACAAGGTCTTGCAGTGCAGTTTGGCTATCTTAGAACCTAGCTATGTAGATCAAGTGGGCCTACAACTTGCATCCATCATTTTGTATCAACCTCCTCAAACTGTGCATTATAGCCACCATCCCCAATGTTAAGCTTTTTAACAGCCCATAAACAATTAAACATTTTAAGCTGGAAAACTTAATTTACTTTGTCTTTTTCCAGCATCTCTAACAAGCTCTATGAATCTGTCAATGATACACAGCAATACTTCCCTTACCAAAATGTCATACATTAAGTTCTCTACTTCACTCATTTCTGAGTCTTGCCAAAATTATCTCCAGTTCACAGAAAAAAAATAAAACTCTTACACTACTCCTTCATTTAAGCCACCAAACTATTAGAATAAATGTCTAATAGGTAGTCTAAGTATGTATTTACATTTCAAAGATGCTACTATTTCCTAAAATGTACTTCAGGGTATTCTGTAATTTTATCAACATTTTATATCACCAGCTTTTTAAATATTAGTTGCTAAGCAAAGCACTAAGTTATATTTCCATTCTCCAAATGAAAAATTTAGGGTGCCGAGTACCTTTTTATAAGCCATTTGTTTTCCTTTATGTAAATCAAAGATGTGGGTGCTTTTTGCCTACTCATTACACTAAGCCACTTACCTCTATTATTGATCTTTAAGATTTCCTGATTATAATTGAAACAAAACTATCAAAAGTGCTAATAAATGAGGATGTGTGTGTGTTTACAAAGCAAAACATTAGTGTTGAGACATTTGTCTATAAAAGCAGAAGGCCTGAGCATGGATGTGTCACTGGAGAAACAGACTATGTTATTATATCAGGAAAATTGCTTGAAATTTTGATTTAGTATTTTGCCTCTAAGTTAAATAAATGGATTCTCCAGAAGGTAATATCTCAAGATGTTGTGTCACATAAATTTTCGAGCTAAGTAGTCCTAACTAATAATGACAGAATTTCTTTTTTCCTTAGTATAGTATCTTTCAGAGTCAGGATTATATATATATAAGACTGGTCTCCAACTTTTTAAGTTGATGTAATTCTGGGGACCAAATCTAGGACCCTGTGCATTCTGCTTACCTATTCTACCAAATGACTTATATTCATAGACTCTGTGACTATGGATTTTCTTTTTTTTAAATTTGAATTTATTTAACACTTACAAAGCTCTTTCTGCCAGGCACTACATTGAACATTCTTATTTTAATTCAAAACAGTCAAATTTAGTTCTACATAATGATTTATGTAGAAAATAACTGATGGGCAAAAGACATTGAAAACAATATCCTTGGTCTATCAGCTGGCAAATGAGGACCAAAATTCAGCAAAATTCACCCTAACCATACCATAACTTAATGTTTGACAGTCCCCCATT
>NC_045030.1:149371725-149378175 GCF_008632895.1 Mastomys coucha | reverse complement strand
CACCCACCCACCCACTCCCACCTCCCATCCCTCTATTCACCAACACTGGGGCATCTATTGAGCCTTCATAGGAACAAGGTCCTCTCCTCCCATGACAAGGCCATCCTCTGCTACACATGCAGCTGGAACCATGTGTACTCCTTTGTTGATGGCTTAGTCCCTGGGAGCTATTGGTGATCCTGCACTCAGTCCAATAGTTGTCTTTGAGCATCTGCATCTGTATTTGTAAGACTCTGGCAGGGCCTCTTGATAGACACATCAGACTCCATTCAGCAAGCACTTCTTGGCATCCACAATAGTGTCCAGGTTTGGTAACTGTATATGGGATGAATGCCCAGGTGGAACAGTCTCTGGATGACCTTTCCTTCAGTCTCTACACTATATTTCCGTATTTGTTCCTGTGAGTATGTTGTTCCCCTTGTAAGAAGGACTGAAGCACCTACACTTTGGTCTTCCTTCTTCTTCAGCTTCATGTGATCTGTGAATTATATCTTGGTTATTTGAAACTTTTGGGCTTATATCCACTTATCAGTGAGTGCATACCATGTGTGTTCTTTGGCAATTGGTTTACCTCACTCAGGATGATATATTCTAGTTCTATCCATTTCCCTAAGAATTCCATAACCTCATTGTTTTTAATAGCTGAGTAGTATTCCATCGTGTAAATGTACCACATTTTCTGATTCATTCCTCTGTTGAAGGACATCTGGGTTCTTTCCAGCTCCTGGCTATTATAAATAAGGCTGCTATGAACATAGTGGAGCATGTGTCCTTATTACATGTTGGAGCACCTTCTGGGTATATGCCCAGGAGTGGTATAGCTGGATCCTCAGGTAGTACTATGTCCAATTTCTGGAGGAATTGCCAGACTGATTTCCACAGTGGTTTTACAAGCTTGCAATCCCACCAGCAACTGAGGACTGCTCCTCTTTCTCTATATCCTGGCCAGTATCTCCTGTCTGGTGGTTAGCATTTAGAAAATGTAGAAAAATGTAGAAAATGCAAATCGACCCTTTCTTATCTCCTTGTACAAAGTTCAAGTCCAAGTGTATCAAGGACTTCCACATAAAACCAGATACACTAAAACATATAGAGGAGAAAGTGGGGAAGAGCCTTGAACACAGGGGCACAGGGGAAAAACATCCTGAAAAGAACACTAATAGTTTATGTTCTAAGATCAAGAATTGATAAATAGGACTTTATAAAATTGCAAAGCTTCTGTAAGGCAAAGGACACTGTCAATAAGACAAATAGACAACATACAGATTGGTAAAAATATCTTCACTAACCCCACATCTGATAAAGGGCTAATATCCAAAATACATAAGAACTTAAGAAATTAGACTCCAGAGAACCAAATAGCCCTCTTAAAATGGGGCACAGAGCTAAACAAAAGAAAATCAATTAAGGAATATCAAATGGCCAAGAAGCACCTAAAGAAATATTCAACATCTTTAGTCATCAGGGAAATGCAAATCAAAGCAACTCTGAAATTCTATCTTACACCACTCAGAATGGCTAAAATCTTAATTATGTAAACCTTATTAAATCTAAATCCTCTGGTGGCAAATCCTGACCTGGAGATACAAGTACATTACATCTTGTCCTCATGCTATCCCTGTCCAAAAGGACCCTGTCTTTCTCCTCTTTCCTCTCTTGCTCTCTCCAACCCGGACGTCCCTCCTACTTGCCCAATGATTGGCTCCTCTATTCTTTAGGGGATGGTTTGCAAGAAGTCACCTGAGTACCTAAATCATTCATTGTCTGAAACTCTTCCCAGGAGAGAAGAATTAACATCAAAATATAAACAACACCAGGCCCATCCACAACAGAATGTGACTTCTATGATAAAACCTCCATCTTTAATGCAAATGGATTGTCTGAACTTGATATGAATTTTGCTGATATCTAAAATCCTAATTAGTATTGTCTGCCATTGACTCTATAATCACAGAAACATCATTTTAATATTTTGTTTTAAAATGTGCCAGATGACCAGAGAAGCTTTATTATATTTCTCCCCCTTTTCTTTGTTTCATAGACCATAGATGTGATAGCAGCAATTATAGCTAAACTGAACTTTTAAAAACATTTACTGTTTACATATTGAAAGTGGAAAAGAGAAAGTAACATAATAAAGGAATACAAGTCTACACAGAGATGAAGTAGTTAACCATATTCTTTTTCTTTATTTTCCTTTTGTTTTTCTCTTTTGAGACAAGATCTTTGTATATAGATAGCCTGGCTGTCCTAGAACAGACTATATGACAACCAAAGCCTCCAAGTCACAGAGATCTATGTGCTCCTGCCTCCCAAGTGCCCTGCTCCATTTTCTAGCTTGACCTTTGAATCAAGGCTTGATTTCTTTCAACTAGTAGTGTTGTAAGGAACACACAGCTTCAGCATCTTATTGATTGGAAATTTTACCACTTCTAGAAAACCATGCAATGTAATTTGGGAATATTTTTAGCTGAGGGATATTCAAACTGAGGCCGAACTTACTTCTCTAAGAATTTTTTGGGTTTGTTTGTTTGTTTGTTTGCTTTGTTCTGTTTGGTTTTTATTCAGAACAATCTTTACATTTCTACAAATTAGCATATGAAAAACAGATTCACCCCTTTACCTTTCAAATCTAATTTGAATGTTCCTTGTTTTACTGACCATGTAGTATTGTTTTAAATCCGTTAACATTTTATATGACCTAGGCCAGTTCTTTTGCATTTCATAGATGTGATAGTAGCATCTAAATACAATGTTTGTATATGTAGTTAACTAATGGGAAAAAGTTGAACACTTCAAAATATAGGGAGCAAAATTATTTAAATAAAACAAAACTTAAAATTCAACTCAAGAATGGAAATATTGAGTACCATATTCCCCCCAAACCTTGAGTAATCACATAAAGAAAAAAAGAATAAATTAAAAAATAGCTTAAGCTAAAATTAATATAACAGCTTGAGTTATCACTGTCAAAAGTCTACAAGCTACAAAAATGAAATATTTTATTCCTTCAAAATATTTATTGGATTAAAAATATGAAGATCAAACAGGATTGTAATAAATCTGCAGTAATGCTGTAGTCCTAGGCATGTCTAAATTTCCAATACTAGGAAAGCTGAGGTGGGAATATTACCAAGTTTGACACCAACATGCACAAGGCAAGTGTCAAAGAGCAGCTAGGGCTACATAGTAAGATCATGTTTTTAAATACCAAAATAATGAATTCCATAATTTATTTGTAGGATTTTGATTCTGTTTGGTTTCATTTATATATTTTCCTTAGTGTTTGTTTATTTTGATTTGCCTTTTACTTGAGAGAGAAAAAATAACATGAAACTAGGTGGACAGAGATGTGGGAAGGACCTGGAAGATGTTTCAGGGGCATGGCAATGTATTTACATTGTATAAAATTTAATTAAAAAGTATATAATATATCTTTACTATAACATAAAAACAACAGATGTATGTATAAATAAACAAAAATACAAGTATGATAGGACTTCCATAAAACATTAGTAACAAGGTATAAAAGCTTCTAGCCATTTTGAAGTACAAAAATTCAATTAAAACACAGCCAGAACTGCATGGACAATGAGTTTACAAATGTCACATAGACACCAACATAGCCATACATATATGTACGTAAAATATGCATGTAAACAGATATTGCTCCATCATCCATTTTAGCCTTAAAAAATATTTCTAAGGAAAGGAGTGGAAAAAATAGAGTGAACAACACAGTCAGCTCAGAAAATTTTACATTAAAATAAATAGATATAAACCAAAAACAATTTTTGAAATAGAAAGCAAACTGCAGGTGTCATTCAGGAAAGAGTGGATTTGTTTATTTTAAGTCTCAGGGTTCAAGCTTCAGCCTGACTAGAAATAATAAGAACAAATTAAACATCATACAATTATAACATGCGTATATTTTCAAAAGTAACTGTCACTAGAACTGATGAATTTAAAAAAAGAAGAGTTAACACTTCTTAAGAATAAGTAAAATTGCCAACTTCTTCACAGTCCAAAAGAAAAAAAGAAAACATCAAACATGCCAGATGAAAAGGTTAAAAAACAGGTATAAAAATAAATTAGAGGTTTAATATATGAATAACTTATTTATTCTAGTAAAGAAAAAACTCTTAATGAAATGGATGTTTGTTTGTTTTTTTTCCCAAGTAAAGCAATTGAGAAAAATTACTAAGAAAAGTAAAACATTCAAAAAGGCAGGGAGCATAGTTTAAGAACATTAGAGTCTTGTGCTAAAGCATTTCCATAAAACCCCATAACATGCACTATTAATATATGCCAATTCAAAAAAACAAAATAAGAAAAACAAAGGCTTTAAAATATTTTATTTAATACTTGTACATACATGTGGCTTTTTATTTATTTATGTTGATATTTACATTCATGAATAATGTATTTAAATCAATTCTGTCTCTTCTCCCCAACTCCTCTCAAGTTCTGTCTCAATTCCCTCTCAAGTTTAAGACTTCTTCCACAACCATTATTGTAACAAAACAAAAAAAAATTAGTTAAATATGAGTCATAAGTAAGTAAGTTTGTAGCCTTCATATTTTTAAAGCAACTAAAGACTATTTGTTAAATATTAGAAACTAAAATAATTTCTGGGTGATGTAAGTTTTCCCAAAATGAATAAAATGAACCTTTCAATTTATGTGATGGAGCTAAAATTCTTAATCTCAAAATCTTTAAAAATGACAGTAAAATAAACTGGCTGAATCATATACAAATATGGACTGAGTCCTACACAAATATGTAACTTTAAAATACTAATAGTAATGTCAATCCATCACAAGACTGTAAGTACCATGACCAAACCCAATTCATTTCAAAAGTATAAATTGGTTTGATTTCAAGATTCCTATTAATGTATGAGCAGAATAACAGGAGACCTGATAAACAAAATGCTTCTGTAATATTAATATTATAAAACTTTATCTGAATGTACTTGCTTAACATTAAAACTATATCCAGAAACCACATTTCTATCATTCTATTTAAGGGTTAGAGCCATCATCACCAACATTACAACTTTATATGCTAATTACCCTGATGATCATTTTATACTTGCAAGATAAGTGTATATATATCAGTATATACTATACCTGTGCAATAGAATATTGCAGTATGCCTCATAAATTTCTACATTTATATAAATTGAAAAATAAAAATGTATAGAAAAATAGCACATTTAAACACTTGTATTACTTGATATTTTTATTTGTACTACATGATGTGCATATGAGTGTGCACATGCTTTGTGTCCACATGAAAGTCACATATCAACTTCATGTTCTCTATCATTTCACCACCTTATTTTTGAGACAGGTTCACTCACTGATCTTGGAGCCTGTCATTTAATCTACACTGGCTAGTCTGAAAGCCCTCAAGATGCTCTTGTCTCCACCACTTTGTTTTGCTATGGAACTGGAGCTAAACATCTGCACCAAGGTTTGCCCAATTTTTACATGGATGCCCTGTATCTGAATTATTCTTCATGTGTAAACTTGAAACATTTTATCTATTGAGCTATCTTGTCATCTACAAGAAACATGTTCAGGCTAACCTAGATAGCAGTGCATAGGAGATTAGAAGACAAGTTCGGTTTTGCTTACACCTGTATTCCTGGTACCTAATAAAGTGCCAATTTTAAGTAGTATTTTTTGACACACTTGCATTTTATCTCATATATTACAACCCAACTGCAGTTTCTCCTCGATCCTTCCCTCTTGGCCCCTGTCACCTCCCTGCCAACCATTTCTCTTCCATTTCCCTTGAGAAAATGTCAGATCTCTCAAGGATATTAACCAAATATGGAATATTCAGTTAAAATACAACTAGGCACATTCTCTTATATTAAGGCTGGATGAGGCAACTGAGTAGGAATAAAAGCATTCAAAAAGTAGACAAAGGGTCAGAGATAGCTCTCACTGCCATTCCCAAAAGAAGACCAAGCTATAAACCATAGTGTACATGCAGAAATCTTAGGTCACACCCTTGCAGGCTCTCTGGTTGGCAGTTCAGTCTTTGTGAGCCTCTATGAGCCCACAATAGATGATTTTGTGGATTTTCATTTGGTGTCCTTGACCCTCTTTCTCCTACAGTCTTCCTCCCCCTCTTCTGAAAGATTCCCTAAGTTTTGTCTAACATTTAGCTGGTCTCATTTGCTTTTTAATCTCCTTTGATTCCCTCTTCATGTTATTACCTTCAAAATAGTGTCTTCCAATTCTTCTCTTTACTTTGAACATTGAATTCATGGGTGATCTCATCCAGCACAATCTACTTGAAGATCTATATACTGATTATGTCTCATTATCTCAAGCATTCTACTCTGTTACTCAGTATTTACAAAATATGTTTTTTTATCTTTTGTATTAGATATTTTCTTATTTACAATATCTCCTTTCCCAGGGTCCCCTCCAA
>NC_045030.1:149369485-149371538 GCF_008632895.1 Mastomys coucha | reverse complement strand
AACTGTAACTGTTGGTTCCTTTAGTCACCCCATACCCTTCATCAACTTTCCCCTCCCCCTATGTCATTTCACCTCAGCAGAAAACTCTGCCTTCTCTCTCAGTCCTTTATAAAGAAATGATTGATACAATAAAATGAGATTCTGCTTGGATAGACTCCCGGTTTGGGGTGGTTGTTCTCCAGAGTCAGGAGATCTGAGCCTCAACACTCACCATCCCGCTCAGCCCTGAGAGAGAGGCTCAGCTGGACCTGGTTCTCTCCCTCTCTCACCTGGTTCTGTCAGCAGAGAGCCTGCCCCAGCACCCTCTCCCCTCCCCCTGCTCACCAACCCACCCACTCCCACTTACTGGCCCTGGCATTCCCCTACACTGGGGCATAGAACCTTCACAGGGCCAAGGGCCTCTCCTCCCATTGATGACCGACTTAGCCATCCTCTACTATACACATGCTGCCAGAACCATCATTCCCACCATGTGTACTCCTTGGTTGGTGATCTAGTCCCTGGGAGCTCTAAGGGTACTAGTTAGTTCATATTGTCGTTCATCCTAAGGGGCTGCAAACCCCTCAGCTCCTTGGGTCCTTTCTCCAGCTCCTTCATTGGGGACCCTGTGCTAAGTACAATGGATGGCTATGAGACTCTACTTCTGTGTTAGACGGGTACAATCAGAGCCCCTCCAAAAAATAAAATAAAATAAAATAAAATAAAAAATTAAAACTAAAACAATCCCCTGTTCCCTCACCCTCCCCTTGCTTGCTACCCCACCCTCTCCCACTTACTGGCCCTGGCATTCCCCTACACTGGGGCATAGAACCTTCACAGGGCCAAGGGCCTCTCCTCCCATTGATGACCTGCTTGGCCATCCTCTGCTATATGCATGCTGTTGGATATGCTTTCAAGTATCCTCCATTCTCAGGAAATGGTACATTTTCCATATGTATGCCGAACTTACCAACTATCAAGGTAACAAATATCATTGCCATTAATAGCCAAATGTGAGGTGACCCTGACCATTTTCATATTAGTGTCATTTAAGTATATACCACATTGCACAAGCTACCTAACTCCTTACTTTTGGTTAAGTATCAAATTAGGATTTTTCCATAGTCAGTATTCTCTTATACTTTCCATTTAATGACCAGATAATTCTAACCTTTTTAATTAGTTTTTGATAATATCATACATATTCAAAGTAATTTGAACATATTCATTCTGATTCCTCTCCCTAATTTCTCACACATTTACTTGCTACCCCATTTATACCACTCCTACCAATTTTTTGGTTTTTTTTTTTATAACTTACTAAGTCAAATTTGTGTTGCCCTTATACTCATGCATGTGAGGCCACATAATAAAGCATGTGAAACCTACCAAAGATAATTTCCTTAAAAAAAAATTGACTCACCCAGAAGCAATCAACTATCAGTGGCTCCTCTTCTTAGAGTAGGAACTCATAAGGCCTTTCTGTTACCATGGTAGAATGTGTCCTGGATTGATCTTATGTGGGTTACCATATCTGCTGTGAGTTCCTGAATAAGGTAGCTCTTTCATGTACAAAACACAGTTGTGATTCGGAACTTTCCAACCTCTGATTCTTACAACCTTTCTTCTGCCTCTTCTTCAATGTTTCCTGAGTACTAGGTAAAAATGAATGTGACACAGATATCCTTTTTGTAGTTGAGCCCTCCACAGACACTTATTCTTTGCACTTTGACCAGTTGTGAGTTAACCCAAAAGGGTTAACTACCATTTACTTCACAAAGAAAATTTTTTTTCAGGTAGTAGTAAAACTTTAAAAAAAGAAAAACTTTTATTGCATTATGATGAGAAAAGTGACATGATTTCAGTTTATCTGAATTTGTTAACATTTAAAAACATATTTTAATTAAATGGAATTGAATCACATTCTTGTTTCCATTTTGTACCACCACTCCTCCAAGAGACCCCCTCTTCAATAGCAACAATAACTTTTTTGTCATATTCCTTATAATTTATAAAATATTATAACAATAAAAATAAGTATTATAAAAATTGTTTGATATAAAACAACAATCAA
>NC_045030.1:149362321-149369474 GCF_008632895.1 Mastomys coucha | reverse complement strand
TGTCCCTCAACAGAGGAGTGGATACAGAAATCGTGGTACATCTACACAATGGAATACTACTCAGCTATGAAAAACAATAAAGTTTAGGGATTCTTGTGTTTCCTCTTTAAGGGCTTCTAGCTCGCCGGGCGGTGGTGGTGCACGCCTTTAATCCCAGCACTTGGGAGGCAGAGGCAGGCAGATTTCTGAGTTCCAGGCCAGCCTGGTTTACAGAGTGAGTTCCAGGACAGCCGGGGCTATACAGAGAAACCCTGTCTCGAAAAAAGAAAAACAAAAAACAAACAAACAAAAAAAGAGTTTCTAGCTCTTTACCTGTGTCCTGTATTTTTTTGAGGGTGCTATTCATGTCTTTCTTATGGTCCTGTATCATCATCATAATAAATGGTTTTATATCTGAATCTTTCATTCCCAGTGTGATGGTGTGTCCAGGACTTGCTATGTTGGGAGAATTGGGTTCTGATGATGACAAGTCACCTTGGTTTGTGTTGTTTATTTTCTTATGCTTGCCTCTGGCCATCTGGTTAACTCTAGTGCTACTTGCCCTTGCTAAATCTGACTGGAGCCTGTCCTTCCTGTGATACTGGTTGTGTCAGAACTCCTCAGAGTCAAGCTGTCTCTGTGATTCTGTGATTCTGAGATTCTGGGATCCTGGGCTTGTTACATCACCTGGGAGTGGGGCTTTCTCTGTGTGTTGTGGGACTGGCTGCAGAGCTTGAGCCCAAGGTCTGCTCAGAACACTAACCCAGACAGACCCAAATGCACCCGAATCACTCGGCTGGCAATGTTTCTGTGTGCCTGGTTCCCCTAGTCCCAGTTACTCCCAGTGTTGGGACAGATGTTGGTTCCTGCTCACCTCTGATCCTGGATGTGTCAGAATTCCTGGGAGTGGAGCTTCCACTGGGTGATGTGGGACTGGCTGCAGACCTTGCACCCAAGGTCTGCTCTGGACCCCAGCCCAGACAGACCGGAAGGAACCCGAGTCACTAGGGTGGTGGGGTTCCTCACAAAGAATTTTTTTGATGTGGTCTGAGAATAAATTTAGAAGTATGGAAATTTGCATGTAGAGGACATTTTGATACTACTTCAATTTAGAATAATAATAGCAGTAGGCTCACTCCTTGAACCTATGAGCTCTCCAACTATGATTTCCTGGACAGAATTACTAGGACAAAAATTTCAAGTACCAGGCATGAATTTCCTCCTGCAGTGCTGGACTTACATTTAAATAAAAAGAGATTGTACAACTATTGTACTTAATGCCTTTCCATATTTTGGCTCTCTATTTCTGATCTAACACTATGACACAAAGCAAATTAAAGTAGAAAGGGTGTGGTTTAGAGTATACAGTGTAGTCTGTCATCCAGGGAAGCCAGGGCAAAAACTAAAGGCAAGAACTTGGGAGAGGGAGTACAGGTTTGGAAAAGAAACTATGGAGGAATGGTGCTTAGCAATATTACTTACACAACCCAGGACTACCTGCCCAGCAATGGTACCTGTATAGTGGGCCACGACATCATCTATCAATTAGCAATCAAGAAAATGACCCCATAGATATGCATGTCAGATGGGGGCAATTTCTCAATTGAGATTCCCATGTCAAAAGTGATTCTAATTTTGACAAGTTGACAAAACCTAACCAGCACAGATATATTTTGTCAAGACATTTATTGTAGCTTGCAGGGTTAGCAGATGGGTCAAGTGGGTAACACTATTGATGCCTTTTCTACCCCAGCAGCCTGAACAGCACTTTCTGGCACTACAAAAACAAGACATTAGAGGAAAATATTCTGGTCACTAATATTTTAGATTCTCTATGTTCTGTGACCAAAGTATGTAGTGTTTTTAGCAAAATGGTCTTATTATCAAGTTATAGTGGTAATCCCAGAACAAAGATAATATACTGCAGTGTTTTAAGGGTTTCTGGGATACTTTGGTCAATGAATCAAAGGAAAGTATCTTGTAGTGCCAGGAGCCATCTAGGAGAAGCTAATAATTAGAAGGTGACCTTTCTGAGTTGGCTCTATCTTGGATTTAAAAATCTATGATGAATTTGCTCCTGCAGGCAAGGCCTAGGAGAATATTATTTTAGTAAAGATTTTTGCTATCAATATGCTTAACCTGGTATTATTAAGTATATCTAACAATTACTAGGTATGAGCCCACACTTTTACGTAGGTATCTGCAGATCAACAAAGATGTTCTGTCTTGTAGTGATGCTATATAGAAAAATAAATGACTTCTTAATTCTTAATGATAATCCTATGATAATTCCTAAAATTATATTAGTAATTATTAAGCTCTTTTATAATAGGACTGCTATTAAATCTTTTCTGATGTCAAAACTTCAATGAAAACTCTGCTAGTCTTCAAGTGTCATGAGTTAATTGCTTCTGAGATACCTAACAGGAATGTACTACTCAGAGCACATTCCAAGAGGTTGTAAAACAATTAACCAAAGGTCATAAAGATGGAACTAATGATTTACTTTAGGTGCAAAGACAAAAGATAAAATACTGACTGGGTTCATTTATACAAAACTTTACTAATAACTTAGTCATAAATGACATGGTTCTTAATCCTCCATGAACCTGTAGAAATTGGTGACAGATGATGAATGTTTAGCAAAATAATTACTCTTACTTGATATGCATATAAACATTCTCTACTATAAACTTCTTATTCAATTTATGTATGAACTTCTAGTGAACTTTTGTAAATACAAAAAATGGGGGGTAAGGGAAGAGTACTTGGAAAAACCCATGAGATCTATTCTCCTAGAAAAGGAACAAAAGACGAGGAAAGATCACAGTGGAGAAATAACATTGAAAAGAAAGCATTTGGAGCGAGGCACTGAGAACAAGAGCATTATTACATAAGAGAAGGAGGAGAGAGCAAGATTCAGAATGCAGAGGGAAAGAGGAAAGAAAGGAGAAGCTACAGAAATAGCAGAAGAAGCAGTCAGACTTCTCCTTGCCCTGGGACAGAACAGGTTCTTTCTTAAGAGCAAGGCAGACTTAGTATTACTAAAGAGAGAAAATCTGTCTTCTTACAGACATGGGCTTAAATCATTTATCAATAAAAGGCTAGAAGCCTTTTTTTTCTCTATGCAATAAAGATTGGAGCTCATTTTTCATCCAGAATGAATGAATTCTCTCTGCATTGGCACTAGGCTTTTCGCTCCATATACATAAGTGAGCATGGATATGTATGTGTAAGTATGTAACTATGAGATATATATGTAGGCTGGACCCGACTGGTTTAAACAGGGATTTATAAATGCTTGTGTATGATTCTGTATATGAATTTATGTAAGTTAAATCCATATTTGCTTGTGTAAAACTTTTTCCTTCTGTGAACATGATTTTCTTCTCCTGGTTCAATTGAAGTTTTTTGCTCTAAACTTCCTGTAGCCTGACAAGGGAGTATCATTCATACAAGAGGAAAAAGGATCTAGCCATTAATTCTTTACTTTATTTCCTGCTGTTTTACAATGAGGGGCAGATTGCTAGAGACTACAGTTTTTAGCCCAAAAGGAACTCAGGCAGGTCAGTGACAGTAGCAAAGTGACTTAAACTTAAGATAGGTAAACATATTATTATTAAACTCTAAATATTTCATCTGTAGGGCAGTGGTATATTCAGACAACCTGGTCGCAGTCAAGCCTTCAAACCTGAAGCTCTACTGGGAGATAATTTCTGCCTACAAAGGACAGAAAGAGTTTAGTCATGACTTCTGGGACCCTGACTCCTGTTTCAGTCACAACCTCTCACAACCCCCTCAGGATATGTGTGCTCTGTCATGTAGACAATGCCCCAAGCTCACAGCATTCTTGCTGGACCCCACCCCCAGTCATGTAACCACAGCCAGGCATGCCTTGCCCCATAGACAGATGGCCACACATCACAATATATAGGAGCAGTTTGTCCCCTCCTCTCTCTTGCTCTTGGTCTTCTCTTGCTTCCTTTCTTCCTCTCTTGTCCTCTTTCCCCCTTCTCTTGCTACCTTTCTTACTCTCTTGCCCTCTCTCTCTCCTCTTCTCCTTTCCTTCCTCCTCCTCCTCCTTCTTCTTCTTCTTCTTCTTCTTCTTCTTCTTCTTCTTCTCTCTCTCTCTCTCTCTCTCTCTCTCTCTCTCTCTCTCTCTCTCTCTCTCTCTCTCTCTCTCTCTCTCTGTCTCTCTCTCTCTCTCTCCACAGTGCATCAGTGACAGAGACACTCAGGTACCAACAGCAGAGAGAACATAGGCCAACATTTGTCCCCACCAACACTCTACTTATTCGTCTTACTTTCAAGAGAGAACCAAGAAAGATCAGCTGAGTATGGCCACAGCACTATAGTTAGAACTGTTGGTTTTATTTGGAAACTCATTTCTTCTGGAAGGGGCATATATTTGGGATATATATATATGGGAGATATGAATGATATATATATTGTATGTTTCCATACAGCTTTCAGAAACATTACTAGTTTTAGTCATCACAATTGAATTGTATTCAGGTATGAAGAAAAAGTAAAAATTGAATGTAAATGGATGGAACTAGAAAACATTGTACTGAGTAAGATAACCTAGACTCAGGGATATTTCATTGTTTCATGAATTCATGCACATGAATCTTAGTATCAAACCTTTAGATTTCTGTGTTTAATTTCAAGTTCCCACAGAATATTCTTCAAAGATTAATATCTATTTTACCTTATTAAATTATCTGGAAATTTCCTTGGTAGAGAAACAACTGAATTGTCTTTTTTACTATGGTATGTTTTTCAAATACAATAGTCATGATCTAGTCTTTAAAATATGATATGTTTGTTCTAGCTTAAAGTGTTAGCCCTTACTGCTCTTCCCTCACCAGGAATTTAGATTCAAATACTTCATACCTAGACTTCACATGTCCTCCAAAGTCTAACATTATTAAGAACCCTGACCATGTTATGCCCAATTTTCTGCAATCTGCCAGGTCTACCCAAGGTCCCACATTCCAGACCAAGCCTAGTCTGACTACTCCTACCTTCATTGCAGTTAAACAGTAGGCTTCTTGGACCCTACCTGAAACCACCCATAGATGCCTTCTGCTTTCTACAAATCCTTCTTCAGAGTCTAGCCTAGATCCTCCATCCTGTACCCTGTGCAGTAGCCAAGCACCAGGATTCTGTCAAGACCTGCCCTACCTGCAACCACTCACAAGTCCCTTTTGGGTTGTCTCTGCCACTTCACTAGATACTCATACTTCCCACATCCTTCTCCCACATCTAGCTTGATGAGTACCCCCAACCATGCATTTTCTGCAAATTAAAGGGCCAATAAATATCTTCAAAATAATTTTAGAAGAAAACTTCTCTAACCTAAAGAAAGAGATGCACATAAACATACAAGAAGCCTACAGAACTCCAAATAGATTGGACCAGAAAAGAAATTCCTCCCATCACATAATAATCAAAACACCAAATACACAAAAAAAAGAAAAAGAAAAAGAAAGAATATTAAAAGTTGTAAGGGAAATATTGTCAAATAACATATAAAGGCAGACCTATCTGAATTTATACCAGATTTATCCCCAGAGACTATGAAAGCCAGAAGATCCAGGGCAGATGTCATACAGACCCTAAGAGAACACAAATGCCAGCCCAGACTACTATACCCAGCAAAACTCTCAATTACCATAGATGGAGCAACCTAGATATTCTATAACAAAACCAAATTTACACAATATCTTTCCACAAATCCAGTCCTACAAAGGGTAAGTGATGGAAAATGCCATCACAAGGATGGAAACTACACACTAAAAAAAGCAAGAAAGTAGTCTTTCAACAAACCCAGAAAAATATAGCCCAAAATCCCCATAAAATAACATCAAAAATAACAGGAAGCAGCAATCAATATTCCTTAATATCTCTTAACATCAACCGACTCAATTCCCCAATAAAAATACATAGACTAACATACTGGATACATAAACAGCATTTTCCTACATACAGGAAACGCACATCAGTGTAAAAGACACTACCTCAGAGTAAAGGGGTAGAAAACAATTTTCCAAGCAAATGGTCCCAAGAAACAAGCTGGAGTAGCCATTTTAATATTGGATAAAGTCGACTTTCAACCAAAAGTTACCAAAAAGGATAAGAAAGAATACTTTTTACACATCGAAGGAAAAAAACCTACAAAGAAGAACTCTCAATTCTGAACATCTATTCTCCAAATGCATGGATATCCACATTCATAAAACAAAACAAAACACCTACTAAAGCTCAAAGCACACATTACACCTCACACAATAATACTGGGAGACTTCAACAACCCACTCTCACTAATAGACAGATCATGGAAACACAAACTAAACAGAGAAAAAGTGAAACTAACAGAAGTTATGGACCAAATGGATTTAACAGATATCTATAGAACATTTCATCCTAAATCAAAAGAATATACCTTCTACTCAGTACCACCACATGATACTGCCACCAAAGTTTATGATATAATCATTCCCAAAACAGACCTAAACAGATATAAGAAGATTTTTATAATCCCATGCATCTTATCAGATTACTATGCATTAAAGTTAGCCTTCAATAACAACAAAAACACCAAAAGCCCATATAAACATGGAAGCTGAATGAGCTATTCAATGATAACTTGATTAAGGATGAAATAAAGAATGAAATTAAAGATTTTTTAGAATTTAATGAAAATGAAGGTACAACATACCCAAACTTATGGGACACAATGAAAACATTGGTAAGAGGGAAACTAATAGCTCTGAGTGCATCCAAAAATAAAACTGGAGAGAACAAATTCTAGCAGCTTAACAGTACACCTGAAAGCTCCTAGCACAAAAGGAACCAAATACATCCGAGAGGAGTAGATGGCAGGAAATAATCAAACTCAGGGCTGAAGTCAACCAAATAAAACAAAAAGAACTATACAAAGAATCAACCAAACCAGGAGCTGGTTCTTTGTGAAAATCAATAAAATAGATAAACTGTTAGCCAGACTACCTAGAGGGCACAGAGACAGTATCCTAATTAACAAGATCAGAAATGAAAATGGAGACATAACAACAGACACTGAGGAAATCCAAAAAATCTTGAGATCCTACTACAAAAGCTATACTCAACAAAACTGGAAAACCTGGATGAAATGGACAATTTTCTAGAC
>NC_045030.1:149359537-149362015 GCF_008632895.1 Mastomys coucha | reverse complement strand
TATGCCTAAACCACACAAAGACCTAACGAAGAAAGAAAACTTCAGACCAATTTCCCTTATGAATATCGGTGAAAAAATACTTAATAAAGTTCTTGCAAACCGAATCCAAGAACACATCGTCCACCATGATCAAGTAGGCTTCATCCCAGGGATGCAGGGATGGTTAAATATATGGAAATCCATAAACATAATTCTCTATATAAACAAACTCAAAGAAAAAAACCATATGATCATCTCATTAGATCCTGAGAAAACATTTGACAAAATTCAACATCCCTTCATGATAAAAGTCTTGGAAAGGTCAGGGATTCAAGACCAATTCTTAAACATAGTAAAAGCAATATACAGAGAAACAGTAGCCAACATCATACTGAATGGAGAGAAACTTGAAGCAATCTCACTAAAATCAGGAACTAGACAAGGCTGCCCACTCTCTCCCTACCTATTCAATATAGTACTTGAAGTCCTAGCCAGAGAAATTAGAGAAAAACGGAGGTCAAAGGGTTATAAATTGGAAAGGAAGAAGTCAAAAACATCACTATTTGCGGATGATATGATAGCATACTTAAGTGACCCAAAAATTCGACCAGTGAACTCCTAAACCTGATAAACAACTTCAGCAAAGTAGCTGGATATAAAATTGACTCAAACAAATCAGTGGCTTACCTCTACACAAAGGATAAACAGGCTGAGAAAGAAATTATGGAAACAACACCCTTCATAATAGTCACAAATAATATAAAATACCTTCATTTGATTCTAACTAAGCAAGTGAAAGATCTATATGACAAGAACTTCAAGTGTCTAAAGAAAGAAATCAAAGAACTCAAAAGATGGCAAGATCTCCCATGCTCATGGAATTGTAGGATTAATATAGGAAAAATGGCCATCGTTCTGAAAGCAATCTACAGATTGAATGCAATCCCCATCAGAATTCCAACTCTATTCTTCATAGAGTTAGAAAGAGCATTTCTCAACTACTTCCATGGGTATTTTTCCCCCTTTTAACAAGGAACGAAGTATCCACACTTTGCTCTTCCTTCTTCTTGAGTTTCTTGTGATTTGTGGTTTATACTTTGTGTATTCTGATCTTCTGGGCTAATATCCACTTATAAGTGAATACATAACATGTGTGTTCTTTTGTGATTGGGTTGCCCCATTCAGGATAATATTCTTTAGATCGATCCATTTCCTCAAAATTTCATAAATTCATTGTTTTTAATAGCTGAAAAGTACTCCATTGTGTAGATGTACCACATTTTCTGTTTTTTTTTTTTATCTTTTTGTTTTTTTGAGACAGGGTTTCTCTTTATAGCCCTGGCTATCCTGGACCTCACTCTGTACACCAGGCTGGCCTCAAACTCAGAAATCTGCCTGCCTCTGCCTCTCAAGTGCTGGGATTAATGGCGTGTACCACCAAGCCTAGCATACCACATTTTCTGTATCCATTCTTCTGTTAAGAGACATCTGGGTTGTTTCTAGTTTTTGGCTATTATAAATAAGGCTGCTACAAACATAGAGGAGCATGTGTGCTTATTACATGTTGGAGCATCTTCTGGGTATATGCTCAGGAGGGGTATAGTCCTATAGTAGTACTATGTCCAATTTCTGGAGGAATTGCCAAACTCATTTCCAGAGTGGTTATACCAGCTTGCAGTCTCACCAGAAATGAAGTAGTGTTCCTCTTTCTCTACAACCTCTCCAGCATCTGATGTCACTTGAGTTCTTTATCCTAGCCAATCTGACTGGTGTGAGGTGGAATCTCAGGGTTGTTATGATTTACATTTCCCTGATGACTAAGGATGTTCATTTCTTTAGGTGCTTCTCAGCCATTCTAACTATGGAGCAGAGACTAAAGGAAGGACAATTCAGAGACTGCTCCAGCTGACAATCTTTCCCATATTCAATCATCACATCTAGACACTATTGTGGATGCCAGCAAGTGCTGGATGATATGAACCTGATATAGCTGTCTCCTGAGAGGCTCTGATAGTACCCAACTAATACAGAAATAGAGGCTCACAGTCATCCATTGAATTGAGTAGAGGGTCCCCAAATAAGGAGTTAGAGAAAGGACCCAAGGAGCTGAAGGGTTTGCAGCCCCTTAGGACGAACAACAATATGAACTAACTAGAACCCTCAGAGCTCCCAAGGACTAAAACACCAACCAAAGTCCCACCAACATGGTGGGACTAATGGCTCCAGCAGCATATGTATAGCAGAGGATGGCCAAGTTGGTCATCAATGGGAGGAGAGGCCCTTGGCCTTGTGAAGGTTCTATGCCCCAGTGTAGGGGAATGCCAGGGCCAGTAAACCTGAGGTGGTGGGGTGGTGAGCAGGGTGAGGGGGTAGGGAACAGGGGTTTGTTTTAGTTCTTTTTTATTTTATTTTAATTTTTTGAAGGGACCCTGGGAAAGGAGGTATTGTAAACAAAGAAAATATCTAATAAAAAAAGAAGTTATAAAAAAAAAAAGAAAG
>NC_045030.1:149355404-149358992 GCF_008632895.1 Mastomys coucha | reverse complement strand
GGGCTAATATCTAATATATACAAAGAACTCAAGAAGTTAGACTCCAGAGAACCAAATAACCCTATTAACAAATGAGGTACAGAGATAAACAAAGAATTCTCAACTGAGGAAGACTGAATGGCTGAGAAGCACCTAAATAAATATTCAACATCCTTAGTCATCAGGGAAATGCAAATCAAAACAACCCTGAGATTCCACCTCACACCAGTCAGAATTGCCAAGATCAAAAACTCAGGTGACAGCAGATGCTGGCGAGGTTGTGCTGCCTGGGTGATGGCTCAGTGCCTGAGAGATTTCATGGAACCTTCTTAATGTGAAAGGATAGACAAAAGTAGGTCAAGTGGGAACAGAGAGCAAGCAGCTTTCACTATCCTAATATCTTACAGAATAGACTTTAAACTAAAACTAATCAGAAGAGATAAATAAGGAAATTGTATTCTAATTAAAGGAATTGCCAAGGACCAGCCCCAGTTTGGAGTGTAGTTCTGAGGAAGGGGTATCTGGGAGCTGCAAAATGAGTGACTTGAAGTCAAATCATGGGTTACAATCTGACGGCTTATGTTCTGCTTCAGACAGTTTTCTATTCATATATATCTTGCAGATCAAAAACCCTGTCTTCTGTATATATATCAATTGAGTCTTTATTCCAAGTTCCCTCTTGATTATCTCATGAATCAGTACCCCAAGACCCCAGGCTCCTTAATTCTTAGAAAGAGAGTACAAGTACATGGTTTTTAATATTGTAAATGAATTCTGAGATATGCCTGCCTTTGTAAGCACGGGCAATGAGCTAGCTGGGCATCATCCTGCCCTGACATTACCATTTCCACCATGCTTGGGCCCAAAATAACTCTATTACAGTCTACCCTTGAACTCAGAAATCTGCCTGTCTTTCTATATTTCTGCTTTTGTAGCTTATACTGCATCTGTTTCTACTCCTTTAGGTTTGTGAAGCTCCTCATATAACTCATATTGTGTCCTTATATTTTGCATAGTTGATGACTTATATTTTTTGAACTCATGTTTTAAGAGTTCTTTCCCATAACCTTAAGGGCTGCCCTGAGGTCTCAGCATTTACCATTTTTGCTGAGATATCAGCCAGGAAGCAAATATAACTAAGAAAAAAAAATACAGAGAATCAATTAATCTAAGATCTGGTTCTTTGAGAAAATAAGCAATATTAACAAACTATTGGCTTTGCCCAATTAACAAAAGTAAGAATGAAAAGACCCAAATTAACATAATCAGAAATGAACAGAGAAATATAACAGATATCAAAGAAAATTCAATTATAAGGGAATATTTTAAAAACCCATACTCTGTGTAGCCTGAAAAGTTAAGAGAAATGAATGAAATTTTAGATTAAGAAAATCACCAAAATTAAACCAAGAGTGGCCAACACCTCAAAACAAACCCATAGAAGGCAGGGGAATGAAATAGTTACAAATTTTCTTCCTTCTAAAAGGAGTCCAGGAACAGATGGAGTCAGAGCAGAATTACTTCAAACAGTCAAAGAATATCTATAGCCAATCTTTCTTAAACTATTCTTAAAAAAAATGAGTCAAAAGAAGCACTCTCAAACTCTATCTAGGAAACCAGTATCACTCAAATATTCAAGCCATGTAAAGACATGGAAGTAAAATGACAGGCCAATATCCCTGATGTACATAGATTGAAAAATATTCAATAAAACACTTGTAAACAAATTATAGACATACATAAAAATGATTATAAGCTGTTTTAGGGTTTCTATTCCTGGACAAAACATCATGACCAAGAAGAAAGTTGGGGAGAAAAGGTTTTTTTCAGATTAAACTTTCCACATTGTTGTTGATCACCAAAGGAAGTCAGGACTCGAACTCAATCAACCAGGTCAGGAAGCAAGAGCTGATGCAGAAGCCATGGAGGGATGTTCCTTACTGGCTTGCTTCCCCTGGCTTGATCAGCTTGCTCTCTTATAGAACTCAAGACTACTAACCCAGGGATGGCACCACCTACAATGGGCCCTCCTACCTTGATCACCAAGTGAGAAAATGCCTTACAGATGGATCTCATGGAGGCACTTCCCCAACTGAAGCTCCTTTCTTTGTGATAACTCCAGCCCAAGTCAAGTTGACACACAAAACCAGCCAGTACATAAGCCATGACAAAGTTGGTTTCATTCTATATTTTTAATCCGAATAAATGCGTAAAAGATCTTTGAAAAATTAAAACATGTTTTTATGCAAGAAATCCTAGAGAATGTAGGACTAGAGAAAATATACTCCAAAAAGATAAAAGCTATGCATGAGAAAACAGTCAACATCATCCAAAACATAGAAAAGTTTGATCAAATTCAAATAAAGTCTGAAATGAAACAGGAATATCTTACCCCACTCCTTTTAATATTGTTCTCAAAAGACTAATTGAAGCAATAAGGCAAGAGAAGGAAATTAAAAGGCTACAAATAAGAAAAGAGAGGGTAAAATTATCCTATGATAATATATATATGTATATATATACACATATATAGACACAAATTTGGCTATCTAGTAACTTTTCTATTTTCACATGTATTTTAGGATATAATTCCTGTTTTTGATATTATTGCAATTATATTGAATATCTATATAAGTTTTGATAGAGCAGTCATTTTCACTATATATATGTACATTTAAAAATTCTACCAGAGAACTTCTAGAGATCATAAATTCATCACTGCGGTGGGAAACAGAATCAATATGCACGAATCAATGAATTTGATATAAATTAACAGTAAACATACAGAGAGAGGGAGAGAGAGAGAGAGAGAGAGAGAGAGAGAGAGAGAGATCATGGACACACTTCCAGTCACAATACTCTCAAAGGGAAAAAATATAGGTACTAACCTAACAAAGGAAGTAAAAGACTTCCACAATGAAAACTTTAAATTCCCATGGCAAGAGAGAAAAAAATGGAAAAAGATGCTAAAAAATTGAAAGATGTCTCCCACTAATGGATTGGTAAAATTAACATTGTGAAAATGATTGCTCTATCAAAATTTATATACATATTCTATATAATTGCAATAATAATATACATATAATTTTTGCAAAAATAGAAATTATGTCCTAAAATACGTATGAAGCCAGAAAAGTTACCAGATAACTAAAACAATCTTGTGCATAAAGAACAGTAGTAGAAGGAATACAATTCCAGATCCTAAGAGCCTTCATATTTAAAACAATATGGAACAGGAATAAAAACAGACATGTAGACCAATGAAACAAAATGAAAGACCCAAACATGAGAACATGAATCCTTAGTCACTTAATATTTGATAAAAGTGTAAAAACACATATAAGAGAATAGAAAGTTTCTTCAACAAATGGTGATATGAAATCTGGATGTCAACATGTAGTTGAATGGAATTAGACCTATGGCTGGTATATATCACCTTCCACAGAAACTAAGTCTAAATGGATCAAAGACCATGTTTCAATCTGAAATGTTTAAATGGCTACAAGAAAACGTTGGCAGCATTATATACACACATACACATACACATACACATACACACACACACATACACACACACATACATACATACATACATACACACACACACAC
>NC_045030.1:149342267-149355394 GCF_008632895.1 Mastomys coucha | reverse complement strand
ACACACACACACACACACACTCTTAAGAAATCATAAAAGGAGACAACCCTGGAGATAGAAAACCTAGGAAAGAAACTAGGAGTCACAAATGCAAGCATCACCAACAGAATACAAGAGAAGAGAGAATCTCAGATGTAGAAGATACCATAGAAGACAATGACACAAAAGTCAAAGAAAATACAAAGTTCAAAAGGCTCCTAATGGAAAACATCCAGGAAATTCAAGATACAATTAAAAGACCAAACCTAAGAATAATAGGTATAAAAGAGAGCAAAGATTCCCAACTCAAAGGGCCAGTAAACATCTTCAACAAAATCTTAGAAGCAAACTTCCCTAACCTAAAGAGACAGTCATAAATGTATGAGAAGTCCTACAGAATGACCTATAAATTGGACCAGAAAAGAAATTCCTCTTATCACATAATAGCCAAAACACAAAATGCACAGAATAAAGAACAAATATTAAAAGCTGTAAGAGAAAAAAAGTCAAGTAATATGTAAATACCTATCAGAATTACTCCAGACTTCTCAACAGAGACTCTAAAATGCAGAAGATCTTGGGCAGATGTCATACAAACCCTAAGAGAACAAAAATCCAAGCCTAGGCTAATATAACTACCAAAACTCTCAATTGCCATAGATGAAGAAACCAAGATATTCTGTGACAAAATCAAATTTACACAGTATCTTTCCACTAAACCAGGCCTACAGAGGTTAATAGAAGGAAAACTCAAGGAGGGAAACTATATCAAAGAAAAACCAAGAAATTAATCTTCTCACAATAATCCCCAAAAGGAGAGAACTACACAAATATAATTTCAACTCTAACAACAAAAATAACAGGAAGCAACAATTGTTGGTCTTTAATATCTTTCAACATCAATGGACTCAATTCCCAAAAAGGACATAAGCTAACAGAATGGATATATAAACAGGACCTAGCATTTTGCTGCATATAAGAAACATACCTCAGTAATAAAGACAGACAGTACCCCAGAGTACAAGTCTGGAAAAAAATTTTACAAGTACATTCTTCCAAGAAAAAAATTGGAGTAGTCATTCTAATATGCAAGAAAATAGACTTTCAAACAAAACTTATCAAAAAAGATGGGGGATGATACTTCATACTTACCAAGGGAAATATCTACCAAGATGAAGTCTCAACTCTGAAAGTCTATGCCCCAAATGCAAGTGTACCCACATTTGTAGAAGAAACATTACTAAAGCTCAAGGCACATATTGAATCTCACACAATAATAGTGGGAAACTTCAACACCCAAATCTCACCAATGGACAGATCATGGAAACAGAAACTAAACAAAGAAACAGTGAAACTAACAGAAGTTATGAACTGAATGGGTTTAGCAGATATCTACAGAAAATTTCACCTGAAAATAAAAGAATACACATTCTTCTCAGCACCTCATGGTACTTTCTCCAAAATTAACTGTATAAAGGTTCACAAAACAAGCTTCAACACATACAAGAAGAGTGAATTAATCTCATGTATTCTATCAGATCAACACAGACTAAGGCTGGTCTTCAATAACAAAAAACCAGAAGGGGGAGGGTAAAGGGGGACAGTTCAGATATGGGAAGAGATAGGGGAGAAGTACAGAGGATCAGGAATTCAAAATAAGGTTTGTGCTCAGACTGATTTTTTTTTTCTTTTCTCATGGTCTTTATTACACAGAGATACTTATCATTTTCAAATCAGACCTTCAAAGAAGACCTAATTCCAATACTTCTCAAACTATCCCACAAAATGGAAACAAAAGGAAGACTATGTAATTTTTTTCTATGAAGCCATAGTAATGCTGATACCTAAACCACACAAAGTCCCAACAATGAAATAGAAATTCAGACCAATTTCCGTTATGTATATCAATGTAAAAATTCTCAATGTAATTATCTCAAGCAAAACCCAAGAAGATATCAAAATGATCATTGATTATGATCAAGTAGACTTCATCCCAGGGATGTAGAGATGTTTCAATTTAGAGAAATCCATCAACATAATCCACTATATAAACAAACTCAAAGAGAAAAAAAAATCATATGATCATCTCACTAGATGCTGAAAAACCTTTGACAAAATACAACACCCCTTCATGTTAAAAGTATTTGAGAGATCAGGAATTCAATGTCTATGCCTAAAAATAATAAAATCAATATACTGCTAACCAATAGCCAACATCAAATTAAATGGAAAGAAAATTTTAGCAATCCCATTAAAATTAGTGACTAGAAAAGGCTGCCTACTTTCTCCCTATTTATTCAACATAGTTTCAATATTCTAGCTAGAGCAATTAGAGAACAAAATGAGGTAAAATGGATCCAAATTGGAAAGGAAGAATTTAAGATATCACTATTTGCAGATGGTAATATGATAGTATACATAAGTGACCCCAAAAATTCTGCCATAGAGCTCCTATAGCAAATTAGCAATTTACACAATGTGGCTGAACATAAAATTAACTCAAACAAATCAGTAGCCTTCCTCTACTCAAAGGATAAAAGGGCTGAGAAAGAATGTAGGGAAACCACATCCTTCACAATAGTCAGAAATAATATAAAAAAATATCTTGGTATGACTCTAACCAAGCAAGTTAAAAATCTATGGGATAAAATCTTCAAGACTCTGAAGAAAGAAATTGAAGAAGACCTCAAATAATGGAAAGATCTCCCATGCTTGTGGATCAACAAACAGGATTAATATAGTGAAAATGTCCATTTTACCAAAAGCAATGTACAGATTAAATGCAATACGCATCAAAATTCAAACTCAATTCTTCACAGAAATAGAGCAATTCTCAAATTCATCTGGAATAACAAAACAACGAGGATAGGGAAAACTGTTCTCAACAATAAAAAACAAAAAACAAAAAACAAAAAACTTCTCAGGGAATAACCATCCCTGATCTCAAGCTGTACTACAGAGCAATAGTGATAAAAAACCAAATGGTATTGGTACAGAGACAGACAGGTCTACAACGGAGTAGAATTGAAGACCCAGAAATAAACCCACATACCTATAGTCACCTGATCATTGATAAAGAAGCCAAAACTATCCGGTGGAAAACAGCATTTTCAACAACTGGTTCTGGTTCAACTGGTGGTCAGCATGTGGAAGAATGCAAATTGATCCATTTTTATCTTCTTGTACAATGCTTGAATTTATGTAAATCAAGGACTACCACATAAAACCAGATATGTTGAATCTAATAAGAAGAGAAAACAGGAAAGAGCCTCAAACATATTGACATGGGAAATTTTCCTGAACAAAACACCAATGGCTCAGGCTCTAATATCAGCCATAGACAAATAGGACCTTATAAAGTGGAAAAGCTTCTGTAAGACAAAGGACACTATCAATAGGAGAAACATCAACCCAACCTGCAGATTGGGAAAAGAACTTTACCAGCCCCACATCCAATATAGTGCTAATCGCCAAAATATACAAAGAACTCAGGAATTTAGACTCCAGAGATCAAAATAACCTTATTAAAAATGGGGTACAGAATAACAAAGAATTCTCAACTGAGCATTCTCTAATGATCTAGGAGAACCTAAAGAAATGGTCAACATCCTTAGTCATCAGCTAAATGCAAATAAAGATGACCCTAGGATTCTACTTCATACCAATCAGAATGGCTAAGATCAAAAACTCAAGTGACATCAGATGCTAGAGAGGATATGAAGAAGGAGGAACACTCCTCCATTGCTGATGAGATTGCAAGCTGGCAAAACCACTTTAGAAAACAATCTCACAATTCCTCAGGAAATTGGAAATAGTTCTGCCTGAAGACCCAGCTATACCACTACTGGACATATACCCAAGAAATGCTATAACATATAACAAGAACACATGCTCCACTGTGTTCATAGCAGCCTTATTTGTAATATGCAGAAGCTTGAAACATCCCAGATGTCCCTCAACAGAAGAATGGATACAGAAAATGTTGTACATTTAAACAATGGAGTACTACCCATCTATTTAAAATGATGACTTTGTGAAATTTGTAGGCAAATTGATGGAACTAGAAAATACCTTCCTGACTGAGGCAACAAAGACTCAAATGAACACACATGGTGTGTAGTAACTAATAAGTGGCTATTAGGCCAAAATATCAGAATACCCATGATTCAACTCCCAAACCATATGAACCTTAACAAGAACAAAAACAACTGTGTATGTTCCAATCCTACATAGAAGGAGGGATAAAATAATCACAGGAGGTACAGGGAGGAATGGACATGGGAGGGTGAGAGTAGGGGGAGGAAGGGGATTTAAGATCAGGTATGGGAATAGGTAAGACAGAAGTACAGAGGATCAGGAAAATGAAAAAAAAATGTAGCAGTGGAGAGTTGGCAATGGGGGAAAACCACTAAAAAGTCCCAGATATCAGGGTATCTAGATGTTCCTAGGACCTAACCAAGATGACATTAGCCAAAATACCAGACAGAAGGGAGATTGAATCTGAAGAGAACACCTCCAGTTGATAGGCATGCTCCCCCCCCCCCATTTGAGGGATGTGGCCACCCATCCATCTCAAAATTTTAAACCTGGAATTGGTCCTGTACAAAGGAAACACAGGGACAAAAAATGAATGGAGCAGAGACTGAAGGAAAGTCTGTCCAGAGACTGTCCCACCATGGTATATATCCCATCCATAGTCACCAAACCACAACACTATTTCTGGTATCAAGAAGTGTTCCCAGATGGGAGTGTAGTATAGCTGTCCTCTGAAATGCTCTGCCAGTATCTGACTAAGGCAGATGCAAATACTAACAGCCAACCATCAGACTGAGCCCAGGGGCCTCAATAGAAGATTAGGTGAAGGACTGAAGGAGCTGGGGGGAATGACAACCCCAGAAGAACAACAACAATATCAAATGAACCAGACCCTCTAGAGCTCCCAGGGACTAAACAACCAACTGACGAGTCTATGGCTCCAGTTACATATGTAGCAGAGGATTGCCTTATCTGGCATCAGTGGGAATGGAGGCCCTTGATCCTGTGGAGGCTTGTTGCCCAAGAGAACGGGGATGCTAGAGGAGTGGGGTGGGAATAGGTGGGGGAGCACCCTCTTAGACACAAAGTGGAGGTGGGAAGGGATGGGGGCTTTGCAGAAGGGAGACCAAGACTGTGAAAGGGGACAATAATTAAAATGTAAATTAATAATATAACCAATTTTTAAAAAAGGTTAAAATTACTACATCAATTATTCTTATGAATATCAAATGCATGCTTATTATATTATTTAACAATATTAACTGTGATCTTATAGTGAACATCCTGATTTATTCTACTTTATCTTTTGAGACACACCCATTAAAATATTGATTACTCAAAAATAAAAGAAACTATTTGTTTATAGATCTCAGTTAAAATTTAAGCTCCTTTTTGGATAATACATACAGAAATACAAAGAATTTGTACATTTTTAATCACTTAAGTTTCTCATGCTTTCATGCATTTGTTCTTGAAATGACCTTTACAGCCATTTTGTCAAAATAAAAATATTGTTCAAATTTTTATTGGAATCGAATTAACCTAACCAACTAAAATATAGTTGACACTTAATGAACTTTTTGAGTACTAATAAAGGATTTATGAAGAATACCGAGACCTAACATGTCTCAGAAGTTCTAGAACATGAAATGACAAAATACCAAGAGACTTAAATTTTACAAACAGACAAAACTGTAATTAGTTTGCAAATGATATGATCATCTTTTTATAAATTAAGGGAGTCGTCTAAAAACAAATGAAGCTAATAAGAGATTTCATAGAGTGGCAAGTTATAAGTTATTAAAACTATTCTTTTCCCTACATCCTAAAAACAGACAGCAAGAAAATGATTTGGTACAAACATTATATCCTATATTTCATGAAAATGTATTTATTACTTAGAAAGTACATTGTTATATAAATAGAATTGTATATTGTACGTAAATTTACAAATGAATGCCAAAGCAACAGAAAGCTATATATAGTTTATTCTGTTATAACAGTACTATTAGTTTCAAACTGATATTTTTTTCCCAAATGGATCCAGAAAATATAACAATAAAATATAACAATAAAAACCCCAACAAAATATTGGGTACTAAAAAAGTGACTTAGAAGATCACCTCTGAAAAGAAATTCGCATTAAAAGCCAGAAATCATTGAATAGGAAAGAAGGCTGGATATGTTTGCTCAAATATTAAAAGATAAAACCATATTAATTGAAAACTAAATCATTACTGAGTTTTCTGCATAAGTCAACAAACAGGAAGAAGAAGCTAAGTTTTGAAACACCATGACCCTTACAAAGAGTGAAATTTACTAGAGATTTTTAAAATTAAAAAAATGATATTATACTGAAATTATAACATTTCTCCCTTTTTCCCCCTCCAAATATTTCCAAGTGCTGCTGCCTGATTTCCTTCAAATTTGTTGCTTATTCTTTTTGTTAATTGTTATTATATGCATATATGTATGTATATGCATGTACATTCTGAAATATAACCTGATCATTTAGTGTAATAATATTGTATGTATGTTTTTAAGGCTGGGTATTTAATATTGGATAACAAATTGGTGTGGTCTTTCCTGGGGAAGACAATTTCTTCTGCTTTCAGAATTCTTTAGTTGTCTCTACTTCTTTGTATGTAGTTGAGGCCTTCTGTGTGTTTCCTAGTCTACTTTGGTATGTCTATTGGTATAGTCTTTAATCAGCCCATATTCTATATAGTACGACAAGCCTGTAGAAAGTAAACAGTGTTACCAATTAGTTGTTATCAAAGCCACTACTATTGAAATCTATGTCATTTTAATTTTCTGCTCATTTATTAAACTGACAAAAAGGAATGTTTGAAATGTTAATAATAAAAAGACACTTAGCATGTATATTCACATTGAATGCATAGAATTCAAAATTTCAAATCATTATTTAAAAGATATGCTGTAAAACAACAACAACAACAACAGGAAATTGGCAAGAGCATACTTAAAATGAAAAATACAAAATCTTCTATAGTTTAAGAAACACATGCCAAAGGTGTTAGGCACACAGGAAAGTACCTAAAACCTGACAAGTTGGGAGTATATTTTGTTGAGGAATAGGTTTCAATTTACATTGCAAGGAAGTTGATATTAACTGCCATGTGTCAGGAAAAAGAAATGTAGGATGTTTGCACATGCGTTTTAATCATTCACTAGTCAAGGAAGAGTACAGAGCTATTCTCAAAAAAATTCCTCCAGGGGATACTACATATTTCATTTCAGCCTTAGTCTGAAAAAGGTTACTGGATGTACTCCTCAATTTGAATGACTATTCTACTATTAAAATGCTGTTTAGTTCAAAGCAAGGAGTAAAATTTCAATTGTAAATTTTTCCTTTGGATAGCAGTTCTTTGAAAACAAACTGTCACTTGCATGAAAGCTGAAGCAGCTGGTTGGGGGAAAGGTGGGCTACTGCATTTCCTACAAGAATATTAGCCACTAGATGAGCTTACCAAACAATCATTCTATTGACTGAATGACCGTTCTGGATACCATTCAGTGATATATTCAAGTTGATATATATGTTTGTAAGAACCATAGCTTACTTATGGCTTAAAGGTACTATAAAACCTATGAGTGATAGCTCTTTTATAAATAAATCTGTATACATATACACATGCATTAAAAACAATTAAATATATATTAAATATAGCTCAGGACAGCCCTGCAATGTAATGTCAGGTAGAAAAGAGGCAGCAATGGTTAAATCTGTAAAAACAATTGCCTGCTAAAGCCATTTTTAAAAAATGTAGTTCTACTTTTGTTTGCTACCTACCTGAAGAAGTTTTCAAAGAACTACAAAATGAAATGTCTTGTAAGTTGAATTTTGCTAAGTTATGAAGCATTAATATTTAAAAGAACAGGAGTTACCTAAATAATAATAAAAAAAAAGAACATCAAAATTAAAGTGACCTGTAGGTTTTAGGCTATACCCAATTACCAAATGGCTTCTGGTATTGTCTTACCTCCTGTATTTCCTAACTTTTCTTATTCACTCTTATTAGAAATTCAATGAAGAAAGAATTCAAAATTTGTTTCAAAAAAATCAAAGAATATGCAAGAGAAATAATCTATATAAGATACTAATATTAAGTGCCTTCGTAGCCTTTTGGTACCCTGGCAAACACCTAAGGTGAATCAACTTTAAATAGAAAAGGTTACATACTTATTTTTTATAGTTTCAGTGCCTAGATATTTTCTCCCAGTGTTTTAGGCACTTTGCAAAGGCAACATATCATGCTGGAAAAGCACTGGAAAAAGAAACTGCTTATGCTTACCTTGGAGCAGCCAGGAAGCAAAGAGAGAAAGGAAATGTTGGCATCCCATTGGTACCTCTGAAGGTACATTTTCAGTAACTGCCTATCTTTCCAAACTCCTTTTACTTCAGCTACCTTGCAATATTTCCAAGCTGAGGACCAAGACCAAGGACATATGGGCCTCTGAAACTCATTGAAAGTCCAAAGTATAGCACAAATTTTATAAGAAATTCAAACCATCTTGTATCAGTGACTTAACTTTGGTTAACTAAGTTTTGTGTATAGAAAGAAAACCTTAAATTCTAAGAGATAAGACTTTTGTGATTTAATGGCAAATAAAAAAGGGGAAATAATAAAAAGAAAAGGAAAAAATGAATGGTTAGATCCAAGTATACCAATAAGCCTGCTCCAGATGCTGGAAATAAGTTATTTAACAACTTTTCCATTTCTTCCATCTTTTACATTCTTTACACTCCCTCTTGTACAATGTCCACAGACCCACAGATTTGGGGCATGACATAGCAATTACCATCATGAACTATTGCCTGGCAAGATTGACAATAATAATACTTAGGTATAGGTGGGAGAGCAACTTATGGGGCCTTACTCCTCCCTCTTGAATTACTGGCTATTGACAGATTCTGGGAGAGATCAACCAATGTCTTAAGTCTCACCTACTAGTAATGTTGTCAAGGTCCAATAGACAACTCTAAACACATGTTCGCACAAAGGGTCCTGGTGCCTTGGTTAAATTCTATTCAGATCATAAAGTAAATAAAAAGGCAAGAGGCTTGTAGTAATGAGGGAAGGTTGACATGGATTAGCAGAGTATAAAAGAGTATAGGAGAAGGGGGTAATAATAATCAGAATGCATTATATGTATGTATAAAATTGATAAAGAGCAAATTTAATTTATAATAGGAAGAGTGAACACTGATTTTAAAGAACACTTAATATTAGGACAAATAACAATATGAACTAACTAGTACCCTCAGAGCTCCCAAGGACTAAAACTACCAACCAAAGAGTACACATGGGGGGACTCATGGCTCCAGCAGCATATGTATAGCAGAGGATGGCCAAGTCCATCATCAATGGGAGGAGAAGCTCTTGGTCCTGTGAAGGCTCTATGCCCCAGGGTAGGGGAATGTCAAGGCCAGGAAGTGGGAGAGGGTGGGTTGGTGAGAAGGGGGAGGGGGAAGGAATAATCCCCCCCCAGGTGAAAACGGGAAAGGAGATATTATTTGAAATGCAAATAAAGAAAATATCTAATAAACAAATAAAAAGAAAAAACCATTTTGCATTTAATATGATCAATGTATTAATATTTTGAAAGAAATAAAGATAAAACAATTTTAAGGAGCTTTATTGTTTGAAAATGATGCTGAAAGGTTAGCCTCCCATTCCCACCCATCAACCCAGCCTGCTGAGTCTTCTGGACATGTCAAGCTGTCCTAACAACTTCCTGTCTCTTCTGGACCTCAATTCTCCTGACAACTTTCCTCCCACCTTCATCAGAGACCTGCAGATCCTGAAACATACAGGTAAGCTTCCCTTCCCCTCCCATTTTTTTTTCTCTTCACTGAGTCCTCTGGGGAAAAAACAATCTTCCCTGAAAAGCATGGTATGCCAGGGGTACTTCCAGTCTTCTGCCACCTCTTCCCCCACCATCATCAGACCTGATAAGCCTGAACCATACATATTAACTTCCCTTCCTCCAACCACCTTCCCTTTTCACTAGGTCCCCTGAGGCAAGACAAGCTGCCTGAGCAGCCTGCTATCTCAAGGGGACCCCCATTCTCCTGCTACCTCTCACAAAAGCTTTACCAAACCTGCAGATTCTGAATTATACAGACCTACAGATCCAAAACCATACAGCCCTGGGATACCTCCCCATAAGAGGCCTGCCACACCAGGACCATCAAATTTTAACATGCCTCCCAATATCTACTACAACAGGAATATACAGGAACTCAAGCCATCCAGATGGATAAAGGCCCTTTAATGAACACAATCAACAAAAGCTAGGGCAATATGATACCTTTGGAGCATAACTCTCCTGCTACAGCAAGCCCTGGACATCTTAAAACAACCAAAACACAAGAAAATGAACTTAAATCCAGTCTGATAAAGAGGGTAAAGGCCTTTAAAGAGGAAATGGGTAAATCCCTTAAAGAAATACAGGAAATATAATCAAACAGGTAGAAGTCTTTAAAGAGAAAACAAATTCCTTATAGATATATGGAAAATACAATTAAACAGGTAAAGGAAATAAATAAAACTGTGTAAGACCTGAAAGTGGAAACAGAAGCAATAACAAAAAACAAACTGAAAGAATACTAGAGATGGAAAAACTAGGGAAGAGAACAGGAACAACAGATGCAAATATCACCAACAGGATACAGGAGATGGAAAAGAGAATCTCAGGCATAGAAAATACAGTAGATGAAATTGATACATCAGTCAAAGAAAATGTTAAATCTAAAAAAAATCCTGACATACTTTTGGATGGGAGAGTTGATGGAGGACACAATGAAGGTAGGGGAAGCCCTCAGTTCAGGTGGCAGATCCATTGGGATCTACTACCAGAGGATTTATAATATAGATGGCTTACAAATTAGGGTACTAGTTGCTGTGCCCAGTGATTGTAAAATTCCTGACATAAATCATCCAAGAAATCTGAGATACCATGAAAAGACCTAAGCTAAGAATAATAGGAATACAAGAAGGTCAAAGCTTCAAGGCCCAGAATATATTTTTGGTTTTTTATATTTTTTATTAGATATTTTCTTTATTTACATTTCAAATGCTATCCCCTTTCCTGGTTTCCATTCCAAAAAAAAAAAAAAACCACTATCCCCCCACCCCACCCCCTGCTTACTAACCCACCCACTCCTGGCCCTGGCATTTCCCTATACTGGGGCATAGAGCCTTCACATGACCAAGGCTCTCTCCTCCCATTGATGACCAACAAGGACATCCTCTACTGGAGCCATGAGTCCTACCATGTGTACTCCTTGGTTGGTGGTTTAGTCCCTGGGAGTTCTGGGGGTACTGGTTAGTTCATATTGTTGTTTCTCCTATGGGACTTCAAACCCCTTCAGCTCCTTGGGTCCTTTCTCTAGCTCCTCCATTGGGGACTCTGTGCTTAGTCCAATGGTTGGCTCTGAGCATCCACCTCTGTATTTGTTAGGTACTTGTAGACCCTCTCAGGAGACAACTATAACAGGCTTCTGTTAGCAACCACTACTGTCTGGATTTGGTGACTGTATATGGGATGGAATAAAATCATAGAAGAAAATGTCCCCAACCTAAAAGAAAAGATGCCTATAAACATACAAGAAACTTATGAAGTGCTTCCATAAAGAAATTAGAAAGTTCTCTTACCAGCAAATTATAAGTACACCTGAAAGTTCTTGAAAAAAAAGCAGGAATACCAAAGAGGAGTAGAAGGCAGGAAATAATCAAAAATCAATGCTTAAATCAATTTATTAGAAACAAAGAAAAGAAGAAAGAATCAACAAAACCAAGGGCTGTTTCTTTAAGAAATCAGGAAGTTAGAAAAACCCTTAGCCAAACTAACCAAAAGACAAAGAAGAACAGTATAAAAATAAACAAAATCTGAAATGAAAAGGGAGACATAGTAATAGACAGTGAAGAAATTAAAGGATCCTTAGGTTTTACTTCAAAATCCTGTACTCCAGGAAATTGGAAAATCTTAATGAAATGGATGATTTCCTAGTCAGATTCTACTTACCAAAGTTAATCGGGTAAACTATCTAAACATCTCTGCAACCACTAGAGTAATAGAAGTAGTCATTAAAGGGCAGGGCCAGATGATTTAGTATAGAATTTTACCAAACTTTCCAAGAAGGGCCAATACCAATACTCCTCAAACTATTCCACAAAACAGAAACAGAAGGAACATTGCCAAAAATCATTCTCTGAAGCCACAGTCACACTAATAACTAAACCATACAACTACACAAAGACCCAACAAAGAAAGAGAATTTCAGACCAATTTCTCAAAACACTCACAAACTGAATCCAAGAATATAACATCAAAAACATCATCCATCATGATCAAGTAGACTTTATTCCAGGAATGCAGGGATGGTTCTATATACAAAGATCTACCAACATCGCCCACCATATAAACAAACTGAAAGAAAAAAATCAGGGATACAAGGCATATACCAAAATATAATAAAAGCAATATACGGCAATTCAATAGTGAACATTAAACTAAATGGAGAGAAACGTAAAACAATCCCACTAAAACTGGGGACAAGTTGCCTACTCTCTCCCTATCTATCTATTCAAAACAACAGCTCTAGCCTTTACAACAAGACAACTAAATGATATCAAAGGCATACAAATTGGAAAGGGAGAAGTCAAAGTGTTGCTATTTGTGGATGATATGATAGTACACATAAGAAACTCAAAAATTCTACCAGAGAACACACAAAGCTGAACAAACCTTCAGCAAAATAGATGGATACAAAATTAACTCAAAGAATAATATAAAACATCTTGGTTTAACTCTACCAAGCAAGTCATAGATCTGTACAACAGTAACTTCAAGAGAGAAATTGAAAAAGATAACAGAAGATGGAAATATTTCCCATGCTCTTAGATAGGTAGGATTAACATAGTGAAAATGGCCATCTAACCAAAAGTGATCTACAGATTCTGGGGACTCCCCATCAAAATTCCAACACAATTTTCTAAAGACTTGAAAGAACAATTCTCAACTTCATATGGAAAAAAAAAGACAGTCAAAACAATTCTGAACAATGAAAGAACTTTCGGAGAAAT
>NC_045030.1:149337282-149342257 GCF_008632895.1 Mastomys coucha | reverse complement strand
CAGAAATAGACAAGTTGATCAATGGAATCAAATTGAAGACTCATGCACCTTCAACAAATTGTACTGGTCTTACTGGATGTCTACATGTACACTAATGCAAATAGGACCATATGTATCACCTTGCATAAAACTCAAGTCCAAGTGGACCAAGAACCTCATAAAATTGGATACAATAAATCTCAAAGAAAATAAAGTAAAAACCCTTGAATGCATTGGTACAGGAGACAATGTCCTGAACAGAGCATCAATGGCTTAGGTCTAAGATCAACAATTGATAAGTAGAACCTCATGAAACATCAAAGCTTCTGTAAGGCAAAGTACATTCAATAGGACAAAACTATAGCCTACAGATGTGGATAGGATCTTCATCACCCTACATATTACAGAGGGCAACAACCCAAGTAACCCAATTAAAAAATACAGCACAGAGCTAAACAAAATTCTCAACAAAGGAATCCTGAATGGACCGGAAGTACTTAAAGAAATGTTAATTTCCTTAGTTATCAGGGAAATGCAAATCCAAACAACTCTGAGGTTCTGTTTTCATACACCCATCAAAATATTTAAGATAAACTTAAGAGATAGCACATACTGGGGAAGACATGGAGCAAATGGAACCTTCCTCCATTGCTAGTGTCAGTGCAAACTTGTACACTTTGCAAATCAATTTGACAGTTTCTCAGAAAACTGGGAATAATTCTAACTCAAGCTCCAGATATACCACTCCTAGACATATACCCAAAAGAAGCTGAACCATCCCACAAAGACACTTATCCAACTATATTCATAGCAGCTTTATTCATAATAGCCAGAAACTGGAAAAACCTAGATGTTCCTCAACTGAATAATAGATATAGAAAATGTAGTGCGTCTACACAATGGAATACTATTCCACTATTAAAAACAAAGACATCATGAATTTTGCATGCAAATGAGTAGAACTTAAGAATATCATCTTGAGTGAGGTAACCCACTTCCCAAATGGCATATATGATATGTACTCACTTATAAGTGAATATTAGGTATAAAAAGCAGGATACCCATGTTACACTCCACAGACCAAACAAAGCTAAACAAGAAGGAAGATACAATTGAGAATGCTTGAATCTCACTTAGAAGAGAGAATAAAATAGACAAAAGAGGCAAATGAAGGGAGGGAACTGGGAAGGAGAGGATATGTTGAGAGGAATGTGTTTTTTTTTAGGATCAGGTGTGGGGAGGGACAGGAAAGATGCCCAGAATGCCATGGGAATGAATAGAAATCAGCAACTGACAGTAGTAGGTAGGTGGGGGCCATCTCCATGATAACACAGAGACCTGGGATAAGAGTGGCACCCTGATCAATGGTGGTAACCTTAGCTATGACTCACAGCATTGGGAATATGTAACTTTAAAAGGTCATCTAATAGCCAGATAGGATCACCAGTAGAGCAAAAGAATCACTCACCCACCCACAAAACTTTCAAGCCCAAATTTATATTGTCTAAATATTACAGGCATGAGGAAATGAAGCAGATACTGAAGGAACAGCCAACCAATAACTGGCCTTCCTTTAGACCCATACTATGGGCAAGTACCAATCCCTAAAACTATTAATGATGTTCTGTTATGCTTGCAGACAGGACTCTAGAATAGCTGCTCTCTGTGAGGCTCCATCTAGCAGCTGACTCAGACAGACAGATACCCACAGTCAAACAGTAGATAGAACTTGTGGACTCATATGGAAGAATGGGAGAAAGGATTACAAGTCCCAAAGAGGATGGGAACTCCATAGGAAGACCAAGAGTATAAACTAACCTGGACCCTTGGGAATCTCAGGTTTGATTGAGCCATCAAACAAAGAACATACACAGTACAATGGCTATTCCTGGTTGTCAACTTGACTATATCTAGAACAAACTACAATCCAGAATTGGAGGGCTCACCTGTGATCCAGATCTTGAGGCTAAAAGACACAGTTTCTGAACTGGAATTTGACATGGAGATCTTGAGGCATAGTGGCTATGAAAATCTTAGGCCCAGGCAAAGTAGTACATGCCTTTAATCCCAAGAAACTAAGGCAAGTAGATCTCTGATTTCCAGGTCAGCCTGGGACAAAACACGATCCAGGCGTGGTGGTACTCACTTTTAATCTGGGTCATACCTTCTGCTGGAGACCTACATAAGGATTTTGGAAGAATGTAAATTCACTCTTCTTTGCCTGCTTGAGTCTACTTGCCAGCACATCTTTTGGAACCTACTTCTACTGAAGACCAGCTGAAACAATTAGCTTTGTGGGACTTAGTAACTACTAGATTCTTTGACTTTCTATTCACATCTGACCATTGTTGGGTGAGTTGCACTACAGACTGTAAGTCATCACAATAAACTGCCTCAATATAGAGAGACATTCTGTCTTAGTTAGTTATTCCTGCACAAAACATCATGACCAAGAAGCAAGGGGAGGAAAGGGTTTATTCAGCTTACATTTCTACATTGCTGTTCATCACCAAAGGAAGTCAGGACAGGAACTCACACAGGGCAGGAACTTGAAGGCAGGAGCTGATGCAGAGGCCATGGAGGGGTGCTGCTTACTGGTTTACTTCCACTGGATGCCTAGTTTGCTTTCTTATAGAACCCAAAATTACCAGTCAAGGTATGGCACCAGCCACAATGGGCCTTCCCACTCTTGATTGAAAAAAATGCCTTACAGCTGAATCTCATGGAGGCATTTCCTCAAGGAAGGATCTTTTCTCTTTGATAACTCTAGTTTGTGTCAACTTGACACACAAAACCAACCAATACACATTCCATAAGTTCTGTGACTCTGGAGACCCCTGACTAATACACACGGGCTGGATATAGGCCTCCCTGCATATAGGTAGCAGATGTGCAGCTTGGTCTTTATGTGGGTCCCAAACAACTTTAGTGGGGACTATCCTAAATGCTGTTGCTTAAATGCAGTCTCCACTAGATGATATTTGTCTTAATTTACAATATATGTGAAAACCTGACATGCTTGTATGTTTAAATTAAACACAGAATATCTCAGAAAAACATTATGCTGAAATGTTCATATGAGCTAATGTATGGTATAGGTATTCTTTAAATAATATGAGAAATTAAAAAAGCTCAATATAATTTTGTATATATGTGTTGGTTTACATACAAAGAAAATATTATAAGGTACAGGAAATAATAAATAATAAAACAAAATGTATTACCACAATACAAAAGAGAATTAAAGTCTGCTGATTTATTCAGAATTCTCAATGAACACCTCTTCCAGTAATTTGGGTTTAGAATAAAAGCAAAGAGCCACTTGTAGGCCTGATAACATAATTTAGAGATCTTTCATATATCTCATAAGCAAAGCCAATTAAGAAATGGCTAGTAGACTCCTTGGGAGCTCTACTACTTCTTGGTGTGATTTCAGTTTTCCTATTTCCTGTGAATGCTCTTGGCCTTCCCTTTTAGTACATCTCCATTTATTTGTGTCATCTGCCAATACCTAGAAACACTTTCTATCAGGGGCCCCCAGTGGCCTCTGGGACTCTGGTAGACAATGTTTACTGTTCATACTGTCCTCCATTATAATCTCTTTAGTCTCATGTTTAGCCCTGAAGCAGCCTGGCTGCAGGGTTCATTCCTTACATCCCAGTTCCATTCAGTGTAAACTATCTCTTGGTGAGGACCCGCTCCTCCTAGTCTTTTCATCCCTTTCTCTACAGATACACTCTTTGTCCTGCTGCAGCCTACTTGCAGGAGTCTCTCATGCTAACAAACCTCCAACTCCCTGGGGACTCTGCTCCTTGATTTATATGGTATTCCCTATTTTTACCCCCTTTATTTTCTAGCTTATTCTGCCATCCAACAACCTACAGAAAAATTCCTCAATAAGTAACCCACGCCCACCATACCTTCCTAACACCAAGAGGTGGTAACAGGAACCAAGGAATTGAATACCCATGCAACAAAGAAAAGATAGTAACAGGGTTTTTTTTTGTTATTGTTGTTGTTTGAGGGCAAAAATCTATAAAATATAAACAATAATGAACCTACAAAAAATCGATGAAACAAGGAGCTAGTTCTTTAAGAATGTCAATAAGATTGATAAACTATTAGCCAAATTAACTAAAAGATAAATAGAGAAGATCAAAGTTAATAAGTTAGAGACTTAAACTGGGCATAACAACAGATACCTAGGAAATCCAGAGAATCATAAGAACATACTTTAAAAATCTCTGCTTCAATGGCCTTGTGGGACATCAGTGAGAGGAGAGGCCCTTGATCTTGTGAAGGCTCAATGCCCTAGTGTAGTGAAATGCCAGGACAGGGAAGCGTGAGTGGGTAGGTTAGTGAGCAGTGAGAGGGGGAGGATGGGATACAGTTTTTTTTATTTTTTTAAGGGAAAATGAGGAAATGGGATAAAATTTGATATGTAAATAAAGAAAATATCTAAATAAAACTTAAATAAAAATTTCTGCTTCACCAAATTAGAAAACCTAAAAGAAATTGATAAATTGCTTGATATATAATACATGCAATAGTTAAATCAAGATCAGCTAATCAGTTTAAACGGACCTATATGCCCTAGTGAAACAGAAATAGTAATTTAAAATCTCCCAACTAAAACCTAAGGCCAGTTGATTTTAGAGCAAATCCTATGAGACCTTCAAAGAAGCACTAATGGCAACACTCCTTGAATTATTCCAGAAAAGAGAAGTAAAAGAAACATTGCCTAATTCTTTATATAAATCCATAATTACCCTGATACTTAAACCATATAAAGGCATAATGAAACAAATTAAAGACTAATTTTCTTATGAGTATAGATGACATAATTCTTAATAAAATAGTTCCAGACTGAATACAAGAACATGTCAAAAGATCATCCAGTAAAATGAACTAGGCTTTATCCTATCGACACACAGAAAGTTTTACATCTGTTAAACAATGGGAACAGGGTTTTATTTTTCTTTTCTTTTTTTTTTTT
>NC_045030.1:149334953-149335756 GCF_008632895.1 Mastomys coucha | reverse complement strand
CTATTATAAATAAGGCTGCTATGAACATGGTGGAACATGTGCCCTTATTACATGTTGGAGCATCTTCTAGGTATATGCCCAGGAGGGTTATATCTGCGTCCTCTGGTAGAATTATGTCCAATTTCCAGAGGAACCATCAAACTGATTTCCAGAGTGGTTGTACCAGCTTGCAATCCCACCAGCAATGATGGAGTGTTCCTCTTTCTCCACAATCTCTTCAGCATTTGCTGTCACCTGAATTTTTTAACCTACCCATCCTTACTGGTGTGAGGTGGAATTACAGGGTTGTTTGGATTTGCATTTCCATGATGACTAAGGATGTTGAACATTTCTTTAGGTGCTTCTCAGCCATTTGGTATTCATCAGTTGAGAATTCTTTGTTTAGCTCTGTACCCCATTTTTTAATAGGGTTATTTGGTTCTCTGGAGTCTAACTTCTTGAGTTCATTGTATACATTGGATATTAGCCCCCTATCAGATATAAGATTGATAAAGATCTTTTCCCAATTTGTTGATTGCTGCTTTGTCCTATTGACAGTGTCTTTTGCTTTTCAGAAGCTTTGCAACTTTATGAGGTCCCATTTGTCAATTCTTGACCTTAGAGCATAAGCTATTGGTGTTCTGTTCAGGAAAATTTTCCCCTGTGCCTATATGCTCGAGGCTCTTCCCCACTTTCGATTCTATTAGTTTCAGTGTATCTGGTTTGATGTCGAGGTCCCTGATTCACTTGGACTTAAGCTTTGTACAAGGAGAAAGGAATGGATCAATTTGCATTTTTCTACATGTTAACCGCCAGTTGAGCCA
>NC_045030.1:149332240-149334702 GCF_008632895.1 Mastomys coucha | reverse complement strand
TGCCTTCGGCAAGATGGCCATTTTTACTATATTAATCTTGCCAATCCATGAGCATGGGAGATCTTTCCTTTTTCTGACATCTTCTTCAATTTTTTTTGTCCCTTACTGCTTTTAGTATTCTTTGTTCTGTGCATTTGTTGTCTTGACTATTATGTGGCAGGAGGAATTTCTTTTCTGGTCCAGTCTATTTGGAGTTCTATAGGCTTCTTGTATGTTCATGAGTATCTCTTTCTTTAGGTTAGGGAAGTTTGTTTCTATAATTTTGTTGAAGATACTTACTGGCCCTTTGATTTAAAGGTATCCACTTACTTCTATTCCTATTATTCTTAAGTTTGGTTTTCTCATTGTGTCCTGGATTTCCTGGATGTTTTGGGTCAGGAACTTTTTGCATTTTGCATTTTCTTTGACTTTTGTGTTAATGTTTTCTATGGTATCTTCTGTGCTTGAGATTCACTCTTCTATCTCTTGTATTCTGTTGGTGATGCTTCCATCTATGTTTCCTGACTTCTTTCCTTGCATTTCTATCTCCAGAGTTTTCTCTTTGTGATTTCCTAATGGTTTCTACTTCCATTTTTAGGTCCTGGATGGTTTTGCTCAATTCCTTCACCTGTTTGTGGTTTCATTTAATTCCTTTAGGGATTTTTGTGTTTCCTCTTTAAGGGCTTCTACTTGTTTACTCGTGATCTTTAAGGGATTTTTTTGTCTCCTCTTTAAGGGCATGTAACTCTTTACCTTTGTTCTCCTGTATTTCTTTAAGGGAATTATCCATGTTCTTCTTAAATTCCTCTAGCACCATCCTGAGATATGATTTTTAGATCCAAATCTTGCTTTTCTGTTTTTTTTTTTTTGTGATATCCAGGACTTGCTGTGTTGGGAGTACTAGGCTCTGATGAAGCCAAGTAGTCTTGGTTTCTGTTGGTATGATCCTTGTGTTTGCCTTTCGCCATCTGTTGATGTCTGGTGTTAGATGTTCTTGCTGTCTCTGTCTAGAGCTTGTTCCTCCTGTGGGTCTGTAAGCTGGTGTCAGCACTTCTGGGAGATCAGCTCTCCTCTGGTAAAATCCAGGCTCAGATGGCTGTCGATCAGTTGTCTGTCCTAAGTCCTAGGGTCAGAGCACTCCTTGTAGACAGGATCTCCACTTGCAGAGAAGGTGCAATGAGGGCTGTGGATATGTTGTCCCTCTTAGGTATAGATGGAGGTTGAGAGGATTCTATCCCAGCTGCTCTGCCACTTGGGAGACTTGTACCTCTAGGCTGTTTCAGCCTTAGAAAGTCACTAGAGAGAGAATGGTGGATCTTACCTGAGTCCCTGGGTTAAAGCACTCTCTGAAGGCAGGCTCTTCACTTGCAGGGAATGGGCAGAGAGGGCTGCAAATGCACTCCCATCACACCTAGGTGTAGACAGGGGTTGAGAGGATCCTGTCCTGGCTGCCCTTGGGCATCTGATTTTTGATAAAAATACAGAAATAAACGGAAAATAATACAGCATCTTTAACAAATTATTCTGGTCAAAGTATATGGCTGAATGACAAAAGAATACAAATAGATCCATACTTTTCACACTGCTTGAAATTTAACTCCAAATCAATCAAGGACTTTAACATAAGGTCAGGTATACTGAGTTTGATAGACTGAACATAGGGAATAGTCTGGAACTTGTGGAACATTAAGGAGATGATTTTCTGAATAGATATTGATAGCTCAGGTACTAAGATCAACAATCAATTAATGGGAAGCTCATGAAACTGAAAACCTTCTGTATGGCAAAAAAATATTGTCATTTGTACAAAGTTGCAGGGTACATAATGGGAAAAGTTATTTACAACTGTACATCGTATGGAGTGTTAATATTTAAAAGATATAAAGACCTCAAGAATTTCAAACATCAAGAAATAAGTAATTCAATTTTAAATTATTTACAGATCTAAAAAGCATTCTCAAAAGATGGAAAATATATAAGAAATATCCATTTCTGATCTCAGAGGCTGTGGCAGCATGCACAGGTCTAAGTTGATAGGGTCTCCTGTTGTTGAAAGGGGTAGTAGACATAAGCCTCCATCCCTAACCCAGAAGATATCTAAAATTGACAACCATTTGTAAATGAAAAATAGTTTTTGCCAATGAGGTCTCACTAGATATACAAACCACACTTAAGGAAGGCCCATGTCCATTAGTATATGGCCAATATAAAATGAATTCAACAATAACTTTGGAGATTTTTTTAATTATGTTTTTTGTTTTTGTTTTGTTTTGTATTTACCTTACAAGTCTTGTACTTATATTTTAAGGTTTTCAGTTTTGTGTTTGCATGGGATTTCTGTGAGTGAAAATGTGTGTGTCCTACATCTGTTTATGTTTCTTTTGGATATTTCCTTTTTTGATCCTATTCTGTTTTGCTTTTATTTAATTTTTCCTCTCTCTCTCTCTCTCTCTCTCTCTCTCTCTCTCTCTCTCTCTCTCTCT
>NC_045030.1:149324440-149331877 GCF_008632895.1 Mastomys coucha | reverse complement strand
GAAGAAGAAGAAGAAGAAGAAGAAGAAGAAGAAGAAGAAGAAGAAGAAGAAGAAGAAGAAGAAATAGGGAGCTGCAAGGGTTTTCTAAAACCATCCCTATAACCAGTGGTGATCCAGCCTAGCTCATATATGTGTTTGTGTTTGTGTGTGTGTATGTATGTGTATATATATATATATATATGTGTATATATATATATGTGTATGTGTGTGTGTGTGTGTGTGTGTGTGTGTGTGTGTGTAAAATTATATAGTAATAAAACCTTTAAAATACTTGGGGTGGAAATGTCAACCACAGTGATTTGATTACATATTGTATGCATTATCAAATTAGCATGCTATATACCACAATATGTACATACTTCAATAAGCAGAAGAATCAAAGCTGAAAGTTGTTGTGATAGCCATGGAGGCTTTTGCTGAGTCAATATAAGAGAGTTGCCATAATTTTTAGCAGGTGCTCACAGCACAAAAGTAACTAGAGTGTGACTTCATAGTTTTCTTCATGAAGTCCAAACCCAGCTATCTACATAGGATTTTAATATTGCTAAGCATCCGTATTAATTTCAACAATATACCTGTAGGCTCTTCTATATTCTTTGTAAGTAAAATATCATATTATCTGAGAATGGTAGTTTTGTTTACTCATTTTTTTCTTTATACCTGCTTAGTCATGAAAGATTATCCAGTCAAGATTGCCCTGTCTTGTGAATGCTATGCAATATATTAGAACTGTCCAGCCTTTCAAGACAGCTAAAGCCAAAGCAATGAGATAAAGTGGGTATGTATATGTGAAAGTCTGAAGACAAGTTGCTAGAGTTAATTTTTTCCTCCTACCATGCAGTTCCCAGGATCAAACTCATTGGGTTCATTTTTAACAAAATTGTTAAAACTTTTACAACCATATTTGTTAGTAAGGGTGCCCTATAATTTTGCTTTCTTACATAGTCCTTAGGTATGTGTCTTTATTACTTATGGTAATATATTTGTAATAATATTTTCATTTAAAACTTTTTGATATTTTTTTCTATTTATTGCCTATTATACACTATGTATCATTATGAGTAAAATTTCATATTTTTTTCTAATTTATTCTGGAACAAAAGCTTATAAATATTGAATATTATTTACTTTTCCAATTTAATAAATCTACTTTGATATTTAAATTCTTCCTTTATTGCTTTGGTTTAGTGTGTTGCTGATACATTAAATTAGATGTTAGTTCATCTATTTCAGTTTTTATTATTTCACTTTATATTTATTAGGTTATAAATATATCTCTCTTGGTATCTAGGAATGAAAAATTTTATATATGGTATTCTGATTATAGTTTTATTCTTATTTCTACTCTGATTGCTTCCCTGAAACATAAATATGTTTTAAGTTATATTTCAGCTTAACTACATTAATACAAGGGCACTCATCTCTGCAACCTCCATTCAGTGAAATTGTATAATACACACTTTTGTTTTTGAGACAGGGTTTCTCTGTGTGGCCCTGGCTGTCCTGGAACTCACTCTGTAGACCAGGCTGGCCTCGAACCCAGAAATTGCCTGTCTCTACTTCCCAAGTACTGGCATTAAAGGCGTGCACCACCACTGCCCAGCTGTGTAATAGACTTTTAATAGTTAAGTATAGGGTCAAATGATTGTGTGTTTTTTTGGGGGGGGGTATTTTCTTTACTTACATTTCAAGTGTTATCCTTTTTCTCAGTTTCCCCTCTGGAAAACCTCTATCCCATCCTCCCTCTCCCTGATTCTATGGGTGTGTTCTCCAACCAACCCACCCACTCCCACTTCCTTGTCCTGACATTCCCCTATACTGGGGCATTGAGCCTTCCCAGGACCTTGTGTGTTTTCTAAATAGGCATTGTACTTTCCTCAGTTTGTAGTACCTTTTTATGTAATTGATATAATGTTAAATAATGTTAGTTGAATATAGCTAATATTTAAATGCATTAATGTAACAAAGTCTTCAACATTCTTTGACTTTTCTAGAAATTACCTAGATGTTGTTCATTAAAATAATTCCAGTTGTCTTCTTTTTAATAGATATTTTCTTTATTTACATTTCAAATGTTCTCCCCTTTCCTGATTTCCCCTCTGAAAAACCCCTATTCTCTCCCCCTTCCCCCTGCTCACCAATCCAACCTTCTCCTGCTTCCTAGCCCTAGCATTCCCCTACACTGGGGCATAGAGCCTCCACAGGGCCAAGGGCCTCTCCTCCCACTGATGATTAACAAGGCCAGCCTCTCCTACCTATATATGCAGCTGGAGCCATAGTTCCCTCCATGGTGATTTAGACTCCTGAAGCTCTGGGGGCAATGGTTAGTTCATATTGTTGTTTCTCCTATGGGGCTGCAAACCCCTTCAGCTCCATGGGTCTTTTCTTTTGCTCCTTCATTGGGAACCCTGCACTCAGTCCAATGGATAGCTGTGAACCTCTACTTCTGTAATAGTCAGGTACTGTCAGAGCCTCTCAGGAGACAGCTATATATTATGCTCCTGTCAACAAGCACTTGTTGGCATCCACAATAGTGTCTGGGTTTGGAAACTGAATATGGGATGGATAACCAGGTGGGACAGTCACTGGATGGCCTTTCCTTCAGTTTCTGCTCCAAACTTTGTCTCTGTATCTTCTTCCGTGGGTATTTTGATCCCCCTTCTAAGAAGTCCTATCTCTGACTCATTCTGTCAAATCTTTCTCTGATTCATCACTTTGTATGTCCTTCAATTATATGCCACTTTCAAATATGGCTGCTTTCTTTTACAAACTAATTATGGGATTAAAGGTGTATACTAAGGGCATGTCTATATTCCAGCTAAATCACAAAGACCTAAGAGGTCTTTGGATGTTATCTCTTGCCAGAGGAGCCATGTTTCTGGATTAAAACCCCTTTACAGGGATGAAGAGAATTCAGAATTCTCAGGCTTACAAGGCAAATACTTTCTTCACTGGGCTATCACCTCACTGCTATACATAACCATGTTGTATCATATTTGGATGGCATTAATTTATACTGTATACCCACATATCCAACATTCTTAAAGTGTTACTCTCATTTAAACTGGAAATTATGAATTAGTCTGCTATGAACATTATGGAACACATGTTTTTGTGATATGGTGGAACATTTTTTCTCTATATATCCAGGAGTTGTATAGCTGGGTCTTCAGGTAGAATTGTTTCCAATTTTCTGAGAAACTGCCATGTTGATTTCCAGAGCAGCTGTACCAGTTTGCAATCCTACCAGCAATGGATGAGTGTTCCCTGTTCTCTACATTCTTGCCAGCATGTCCTGTCACTTGAGTTTTTGATCTTAGCCATTCTGATTGGTGTAAGTTGGAAACTCAGAGTATTTTTCATTTGATTAGCATTTCCCTGATGACTAAGGATTTTGAACATCTCTTTAAGTGCTTCTTGGACATTCATGACTCCTCTGTTAGGAATTCTCTTCTTAGCTCTTTTCCCCATTCTTTTAATGGTGGTATTTGGATTTTTGGAGTATAACTTTTTGAGTTCTCTATATATTTTAGATATTAGCTCTCTATCAGACATAGGTTTACTGAAGATATTCTCCTAATCTGAAGGTTGTCATTTTGTCCTACTAATAGAGTCCTTTACCTTACAAAAGCTTTTTAATTTCAGGAGGTCACATTTATCAATTGTTGATATTAGAGCCTGAGCCATTGGTGTTCCTCAGAGAAATGTCTTTTGTACTATTGTGTTCAAGCTTATTCTCTACTTTCCCTTATATTTGATTTAATATATTTGGTTTTATGTTTTAGTCCTTGATCAACTTGGACTTGAGCTTTGTGCAGGGTGATAAATTTGAATCAATTTGCATTCTTCCACATGCAGACAGTGAGTTAGATCATCACTATTTGTTGAAGATATTTCCTTTTTTCCACTGGTGGAGGGATTCTGTAGAAAATTCCAGAGACCTGAGATAAGGGAGGCTCCCAGGACTCAATGTGGGTGACTTTAGCCAAAATGCCCAGCAATGGGCATTTGGAATCTAAAGTGACCACCTCCAACAGTCAGACAGGACCTCCAAAGGACGGATGGGGACACTAACGCACCATAAAACTTTCAATCCCAAATGCCCCTGTCTAAAGGAAATGTGGGGACAAAATGGAGTATAGACTGGAGGAGTGGCCAACCAGTGACTGGCCCAACTTGTGGCTCTTCTCATGGGTGGGCAACAGTCCTTGACACTATTACTGATGCTATTTTGTCCTTACTGTCAGGAGCCTATCATGACTGCTCTCTAAGAGGCTCTACCAGCAGTTGACTGAGACAGATACAGATACTCACAACCAAGCACTGGATGTAAGCCCAGGACTCCTATGGAAGAGTTAGGGGAAGGACTGAAGGAACTGAAAGGGGAGGGCAACCCATATGAAGACCAACAATGTCAAATAACCTGGACCCCTGGGAGCTCCCAGAGACTGAACCACCAACCAAAAAGCATCCACCAGTTGGTCCAAGACATTCAGCACATATGTAGCCGAGGACTACCTTGTTCAGCCTCAGTGGGAGAGGATGCATCTAATAATGTAGAGACTTGATGACCTTGCGTGGGGTTATAGGGAGCATCTTCTCAGAAATCAAGGGGATGAGACATAGGAGAATAATTCTTCAAGGGTGGATGGTGAGTAGGGCAACATTTGGGATGTAAATAAATAAAGAAAATAAAAGAGATAAAAAATAAATTGAAATTTCTTAGGATTTTTGGCAGGAGAGTGAAACTGAAAAATACTTGGCATACCAAGATGCTGACCTCAATGAATTGCCTCAAAAAGGCTTTTGTACCCTCTGGCTCATTAAAACCATCAACAGGATATCATAGAAGTTTTGAGAAAAATTGAAGATTTTATTTTTATATTTCCTGTATGAATTTATGTACCTTGGACTATAGATGTTATTGCAGAGACTCTTAGGGATTTATATAGTTTTCACTTAGTTCTAACACCAGCTTCATCCATTTTTCCTTTTAGACCAAGAGGTGGCAATGGCTTTTTGATGTTGTCAGTGCCCAGTACTTTACTATCATTTGTTGATTCCATTAACCTTGATAACTCATTCATAATTAATAGTTTTCATAAAAGAAAGAACAAGAAGAAACCTCCTCAATAACTACTTAAAGTAAGGAAATAGGCACTTAAACCTACTCTGTATTTCTCTAACCATAGTTTTTTCTAAGTCATATCCTCATATCTTATATCCATCCTCAACCACTAAAGTGTCATTAAAAATAATGGTAAAAAATACTTACTATTATCAACTAAAGAGCAACTTTTCTGTAATTGGAGGTGGAAGGAACAGGACATTTATTATGGTGTCATTATCACTGGCAGTTTTCTTTCTTGTGTGAAGGAAAGATTATAGCTCTAATTAAAGTATGAATAGAGTTTTTAAGGCACTTTTTTTTCCTACTCTGTCATTCATTATTTTGATGCCAGTTAGAGCAGATTGTAAATCAAGACTTGGACCTCCTTCACAATCTTGTAAAGGATTTTAACAATAGTTAATCAAATCTCTTTTTCTGCTCAAAAACTGTATGTACCTGAGGGTGTCAGAATGGCACAAAGAAAATTCTGATGAAGCATTCCACTGCTGTTAGTAGGAAAACTGCAACATTTTCTAAGTAGTATCTAAGATTGCTCAATTTCATAGCATATAATATCATCTATGCAAACATGCAAATACATAGACTTTTATCATTCTAGACTTAGAAATGCTAGCTAACAGTGTCGCAATTTATTTCTTAAAATAAATGGCATCTCCTGTAAGATATAGGAAAAGTAAAAAGGCAGATATTATTTAAGCATTCCTAGTATGTCAGGGCTATAGCACATCTTAATCGTTTTAACAGGGGGATTCTTATTTAATATAAGTTTTTCCTGTCTTGATCTAAAACTTAAAAGATCAAAATAGTTAAATTTTGGAGTCAGAAACAAACATTCCTGGAAGGGCAAACATCACATGTAAGCAATTTTCTCTCACCTTACGTTAACTAATTCCATTTCCAGGACTTGGCATATAATAATCTCTCAAAAGAATTGAAGAATTTGAATACTTAAAGTGTTTATCAGCACCTATCAACTATCAGTACCTCTTTAGAAAAATTATTCTCAATTATTTTAAATAGTTTCAAGTTATGAGTTCCTCAACATGTTAGAAATGAATATACTTCTTTGGGAAATTCTGTGAATGGCCATCTAAAAAAAAATGCTTATCAAATTCAGGTATCTGTTAACAATACAAAACTGCCCAATGCTTTTCTTTATTCAAAGTTCCACATTTCTAGAAATAAAGTCTAAGAATGCTCTAGTTAAAACAGCACTTAGAAGCTGGGTTTTTTGTTTGTTTGTTTGTTTGTTTTGCTGAAGAGCCATTGGCTTCTCAACTGAGCACACAACATAACTAAAATCAAGATGAAAGCCTGTCACATGGGCCTTGACTTTAAGGTTGCACTTTACTTGAAGGAACATAAATAAGTTATTATACATAACCTTTCCTCTTTAGTTACCTTTAATTCCAGGAAACCTAAAACCTGTCAGGATAGGTACTCCTACACCCTATGAGGACAATATCCTAAGGAGTGAAGCTACACCTTTAACAATTAACAGATGATCAAGTTAGCAACTTATTGGACCACCTTGCTGAACAGACAACAGCTCAGACAATAATAAGACAATGATGGGTGTCACTCATTCCATGACAAGAACAGCTTATCTGTGTATATTTTTTCTTGTTGACCAAAAAGGACACACAGAAAATGAAAGTGGAGGCTTTCATCTTGACAGGGGCCTTTTGTACTCTATATCACAAGCATATATCACATTTCTACTTCATTTTGTATAAAGCATTCTACACATTACTAAATGTTTGTTCTATATTAAGCTTCATTTTAGATATCATCCAAGGGGAGAACATAAAGATACCACAACACACAGAAGGATTGTTATATTTAAACCTACCCCCAGCTACACAGAAAGAGGTAATAGGAAAAATGGTATCCATCCATGCTACCCAGAGAATGAAACAATAAGCAGAAAACCAAAATGACTATGTCAGTCTGTAGCAACACTGATAACATAATTAAGAAATCAAGGCTGAACTTTGTAATAATTGCTTGCCTTTGTTTACCTTCCCTATATCATTTTATCATTAATGATAAGACAAATCTTTGGGATACTAGCTGACTATCATTGCAGATTGCTGGTTCTCTGAATTAAGTACAACCTAAAGATTTAATTGCTGGTTTGTTTTAGATTTTTCTTAATGACAGTTTGTACAGATGCAATTTGTTACTGAATCTCATTACCTGTGGTCCCAAATGTGGAGTTAATATTTTTTGTTTGTTTTACAAAAGCAGCTTGTAACTGCCTTTGATTTTTTCTAATACTTACAATACTTTTTCTGTTTTTTTTT
>NC_045030.1:149321479-149324344 GCF_008632895.1 Mastomys coucha | reverse complement strand
TTTTTTGCTATTCATATGTCCCTCAAAATGCAGAAACTCAAATGAGGCTCCCAAAATTAGTTCATCTAAGAATGTAATCTCTGCTGAGATTTCTTCCAACACTGAAAATCCTACAAAGCTTCTATGCTGATTTGACGTTATGTGTGGGAGAGCCATGTGTGTATTGAGAAGCTGAAATAAGTTCCTAGGAACTGAAGTAAACATGCATAAAAATTCTTTGACATTCCATGATGATCCAGTTCCATACTGAACATGAGTATTATATAATCATTCTTTTGGAAAGTGAAATCCCATTAAACCAGGTCTATATGTAATGAATGCTCACAATAATAAAGGGAGATATTAATCAAATGGAAAGTCCTGGCCAATTGCCTATAGAGCAATTTCCCCTCATTTAGCATCATCCAAGTCCAGAATGCTTTTGTATTTATAACAGTGTCTTAAAAACTGCAGTAAACTAAGTAACCATGTTTACAAGATGATAAAGAGAAAGCGACAAATAACAGTTTGTCAAAAATATCCTAATTACAATATGTTAAAATTTAAAAGGATCTTAGAGGGCAATGAGGTAACTCAAAGATAATGAGGCAGGAAGCTAAAAGTATCCATTGTATTAAAGAATCTCCAACTCAGCATCATTTAACAAACAGTTAATTTCTGATGGAAATCCTATTGTGCCTTTCAATAAATTCCTGTTTCTTGGAAACCAGACTTGACTTTCCAAATAGGTTTGTTTTCCTCCCTCTTTCTATGCATCTATTTTACAATAAAGTTATTCTACCATCATAAGTCCATCCTCAGTTTCTTCTGTTTACCATCTTAGCTTAGGAATTATTTGGTTTTTTTTGCTCAGGCTTATAGCAGTATGACAGGGGGAGCTCATACATGGGTTAATGAAGTCATGAGCCACAGAGTATATTGGGTTCTTTCTTTGCCAGGATATAGTCAATGATCAGAGACCTTACCTCTTAAGTTTAGAATTCTCTTGCATCTTTAAGCATGTGCATTAGAACTTCCACATTATTATTGAACCACCAACCCATGTACATTTGAATGTTTGACAAGAGCACACCTATCAACTTCACCAGTATTACCAGAATAACGCACGGCTAATTTAAAATTATATTTCAGATATTTGGGAGCATTTTAGATTCAGAAGTCTTTAATGCGATGGGCAGTTCCATGAATATTCTTATAGTGAACCTGATGTTTTGAACTTGTTTATTTGCATTAATTTGTGGACAAATCATAGTGGAGCATTTTCATAGATCACCTCATGCTACTTATTTGAACAGATTCAAATAACTCCAATTGTCTCTTATTCTGCTTTCCAGTAGCTCACAAACTTTCATCTTTGTTATGCAATCACATTACACTAAGTAGCTAGAATAATGTGGTTAACCAAGAATTTGAACTAATTTAAGCTTTTCTGTGTAAAGTTTAAACATCTTTGACTTCCATTGGAAATGTACTGTTCTGTCCTAGGGAAATTGCTAGTTGATCACTTCACCCAGTTCTCCTTTGTAGACAACCAGATTCATTGTATTCCCTTGCAGGATGGCTTGGTCCTTTATCCAATGAAATAGTATAAGAGATATATGCTATGCCTACACTTGTTACACAAAAGCCATCCTATATATGACATTCCATGTCTAGTTTTGTTTGATATGTTATCTTTCAAAGTCATAAAGCATAGAAGAAAATAGAATTACAACACAGAAGAGTCCAGCCATTCCATTACCTAAAGGTCCAAAACGGCCTGCTAATGAGTTATTAGTGCTTTATGACAAAGAACTGTTCTCTCCCCCCTCCTTCCTGCTCACCAACCCACCCTCTCCCACTTCCTGACCCTGGCATTGCCCTACACTGGGGCATAGAACCTTCACAGGACCAAGGGCCTATTCTCCCAAGAAAATATCTTAAGAACATTATATTTTATTTCTATAACTTCAAAAAATTCTCATCTTATATGTATACCTATTTTTACTAATTTTTAACAAAAGTTCATACAATTTGGGATATTTTGTCTTAGATGCCAAATATATTTTTAGGGAACAATATTGTTTATAACTTTGATATCTTAATGTTTGCACATCATCTTTGAGTAGAAGTATTATAAATTCTAAGAATCTTAGAAAACTTTTTATATAATTTAGTTTTGAGGGTGTTTTTGTAATGACAAGTGCTACTACAAGTTAAAAATTTAGGTAGCCAGTCCTACAACACCTAGAAGAAGCTCCACTCCCAGGCGCTCTGACACACCCAGGATCAGTGGTGAGGAGGAACCAACATCTGTCCCAACACTGGGAGTAACTGGGTCCAGCTGAGTGACTTGGGTTCCTTCTGGTCTGTCTAGGTTGGTGTCCTGAGCAGACCTTGGATGCAAGCTCCGCAGCCAGTCCCAAAACACACAGAGGAAGCCCCACTCCCAGGTGATCTAACAACCCCAGGATCACAGGATCACAGAATCACAGGATCACAGAGACAGCTTGACCCTGAGGAGTTCTGACACAACCAGGATCACAGGAAGGACAGGCTCCACTCAGATTTAGTAAGGGCAGGTAGCACTAGAGATAAGCAGATGGCAGGGGGGTGGGGGCAAGCATAAGAAAATAAACAACACAAATTAAGGTCACTTGGCATCATCAGAACCCAATTCTCCTACCATAGCAAGTCCTGGACACACCATTACACCGGAAATGCAAGATTCAGATATAAAATCACTTATCATGATGATGATACGGGACCTTAAGAAAGACATAAATAGCACCCTCAAAGACATACAGGAGAACATAGATAAAGAGCAAGAAGCTCTTAAAGAGGAAACACAAAAATCCCTTAAAGAACTACAGGAAAACACAATCA
>NC_045030.1:149314202-149319455 GCF_008632895.1 Mastomys coucha | reverse complement strand
ATATAAGACTTAAATTGATTGTTGTTTTATATCAAACAACTTTTATAACACATATTTTTAGTGTTATAATGTTTTATAAATTTTAAGGAATATGACCAAAAAGATATTGTAGGTATTGAAAGGGGGGTCTCTGGGAGGAGTGGGGGTACAAAAGGGAAACAAGAATGTGATTTAATTCTATTAACTTAAAATATGTTTTTAAATGTTAACAAATTGAGATAAATTGAACTCATCATAATGCAATAAAAGTTAAAAAAAAATTTAATGCCACTGATAGGTATTAATGCCCACTACATTTAGTCAAAGCTCAGACATCATCACTCATAAGACATACTTAAAAAGTTAAAATCCTGTCACTTCAATCATGAAACATGATAAGATATCATTTATCATAAGAGATTTCCTCATTACCCCAACTATCTATATTGAAAACAACAAACATCACTATCATTTAAAACCAGGGTATTTCCAAATCTTTCACTAACATTTGGTACTGGATAGGAAGGCATGAAGTGGTCATGGAAGAAAACTGAGAAGCTTAGAACTGTGAGAGGCAGAAAAGGCCATTGGTGAAGATGCAGCATTTTTCTTCTTTTTTTTTATTATTATTGGATATTTTCTTTATTTACATTTCAAATGTTATCCCCTCCAGAAACCCCCACCCCATCCTCCCTCTCTCTGCTTCTATGAGGGTGCTTCCCCCATCCATCCTCCCACTCCCATCTCCCCACCCTGGCATTCCCCTACACTGGGACATTCACAGGAATAAGAGCCTCTCTTCCCATTGATGCCCGACAAGGTCATCCTCTGCTACATATGCAGCTGGAACTATGGATCACTCCATGTGTACTCTTTGGTTGGTGATATAGTCCCTGGGAGCACTTGGGGGAAGGAGTCTTTTTGGTTGATGTTGTTCTTCCTATGGGTTGCAAATCCCTTCAGCTCCTTCAGTCCTTTTTCTAACTCTTCCTTTGGGCACCCTGTGCTCAGTCCAATGGTTAGCTTCAAGCATCTGTCCCTGTATTTGTCAGGCTCTGGTAGTGCTTCTCAGGAGACAGCTATATCAAGCTCCTGTCAGCAAACACTTGTTAGCATCCACAATAGTGTCTGTGTTTGGTGTATATATATGGAATGGATCCCCAGGTGGGGCAGTCTCTGGATTTTATGACTATAAGTAATAGTCACAAATTATATCAATATGTATTGCAAAAGGATAAAAGTAAACTGGGTATTCATATCAATGTATTAATATATTAATAGATAATTTAATGAAATCTTAAGTATTTGTTATATTATATTTGAATAGTAAAGGGTATGTTTACATATTTCAATTGATTTATAACTATAATCCATATTTTATCAATAATAAATGATACATTTTCTCCTAAAATACAATGAAAATACAATATATCATTTCCTCATATTTCATATCCTTTCATATTAATTCTTTATTCCCACTGAAATTTATTCTAGCATATGTTGCATTTATAGCAATGTAGGGTTTGAAGTTTCTGTTGAGCCTATATTAATTAATGTCCACAATGATTTTCAGCTTTCATGGCCAGGTAGTTTAAATTTGCATCCTTTCTCCCATAATTCAGTTACTTTCAGCTTTTCATGTATAAAAATTTTATAAGTTGTAGATACATATGACAAGGTATACATATGTTGCAAGTATATTATATTATCTCCTATGTCAAAGCCTCATTGTGGCAGATATATCAGGAAAAGTTTACTTTATAAAAGCTTCAATGACTCACAAAAATAAAATGAAATACCAAAAGTTATATCAGTGCATGTCAGCCATGAGAAGAACCACATAGTAAGGTGAGTATATTCAGAGCAGTCTACATCAGAACTCTGCCATTCACCATCAAACTATCTATTTTAGAATGTATTTGAAACTTTAATATGTGTTAAATACACTGGGACCATATGTTACCATTCTGTTTTTACTTTTTAAATGTTTAGTAATACTATTAGTCATATTAGTAGTATATTAGCTACTAGAAATGAAAAAAAATATATTGCTGATTTTAAAATTATTATGGTATAATTAGATTATGCTATCCATAAAATAGCTTATAAAATTGCCATTTACCCTGCAGCATATGTATATATACATGTTTTATTATATCTTATAATTTGAATCTCATAGTGTTTTATTATATCCTATTATTGCATATATACTGAAAAACATATACCAAAATAATTTTAAAGTTATTGTGCATAGAGTCAGTATTCACTGCATGTTCAGAAATACTTTCATATGTCAGTGTTAAATATCCAAGTCTGTATTTATAAATTCATCTTATAGCCTGGCATCATCCCATATCAGGTAACTCCTTCCAGGTAATTTGCTTATGATTAGTAAAGAATATCAAAAATATGTCTCAAAAACATCATATTTATATCTATGATGCCTCGAATCTCTTGAGCAGCAGCTTCTCGATTATCTTTCAAGTGGTTAACCCCTTTGAGGTAGAAATATTGAGTACTGGAAGTGATAAAACCTAGCCCAAGAAATCTACTAGTTCAAAAATCCATCAGTTTTACAACTCATTATCCAAATTTGACCTATTAACCAAAAAGCTCAGATAGTTACCTTCCACTTTCCACTTTGTTCAGCAATTCATATACCAGAGTATTCCTTACAATATACAACACAACCAGAACTAAAGAAAACAAAAAGAAGGGAAATTTTTCTTAGGAGAACTTCATATCCAGAGGATAAATTTTGTCCTTACACAGATTCCTGGTAAAAATCAAAACCAATTCATTACATTCTATTACCCATAAAATAACTGATGAGCCACCAGAGAGAATAATCCCCCTTTTTCTGTGGAATGTATTCAAATTATTAAATATATTTTAGTATTAAGAGCATGTTATAGATTAACATTTTCCATTTTGCCCATTATCACAGTAAAAATATTATGCTTAATGAGAATGAAGAGTCTGTTTTGTTCACTGCTGTATTTCCACCAAGGTTGCCAAATAAAGTCACCAAACCTTTGGCCAAATGAAAACATCAATTAACCCAGTCATTTATTGTCTTTTTCTCTACAGTTTGTTACACATTCATATATAAAGAATCCCATAATTTTTCTCAAGAGATTAAAAAAGTTCTATTAATTTGAGCAGAAATACAAATATGCAGAGATTGTATTTAGAATTTGTGCTTGCTTTTGTAAAGAATATCAAAAAAGAGTTTCATGAACTGTCACTTGAAACAACCCACACTAACTATGACAGAAATACCAGTGAAAGTCAGTGCAAAAAAAGAAAATCTAGAGGTATATCTGTAAAAGAAATAAAAGTTTCTTTAAAAAAAGTTTCTTTTAAAAAAGTCAATCCTTTACTTGTACTACCCTATCATATTAACCAAAGCAACTACTAGGTGATTCATGACAAAAATAGACAAAGTTTATACTTTATTAACACAGTTGGCTAAAATATAAATAAAATTTCAGATCAAAGAGGTATGTAAATAATCCAATCAAACTCATTACAGCCAAATCCATTGAAAACAATTAAAGAGAGAATAAAAGATCTATCCATATTCATCAGAACCAGATTAAACAAAGATAAATTCTATCAAATCATTATAGAATACATAATTTCCATGTTATAGATATTAACTTTTGAATAAACTTATATATATATGTATATATATACATACCCTTGTATATATATGTGTGTGTATGTATACATATATATATATATATATATATATATATACATATATATATATATGCCCTTGTCAGAGTATGACTTGAGAGAATCCAAATTCAGAAATTTGAAATTATTATTTTTTTGCAGTGACAGTCATCTCTACTCAATGTTATATCACATCCCAATCCCTGAGCCAATAGCTGGAGATCTGATATTATTGAGATAAACACATCAATTGTAAAAACTCCTTTGTTCTCAGCAGATTGTCTAATTTGGGTGTTTCTAATAGACTCATTTGCTAACGCTTCTTCAGCCACTACACATTAGACTAATGATTAGCAGATGTCAAGGCTGTTCCTAAAGCCAGATAAATTCCCATTGCCCCCACATCATTCTGCAAGTTGCTCTCATAAAGTGGAGACCTGTATAACACAGTGGCATTTTTAGTACAACATTGTTTATGCTTGTCTATTGTTTCCTTCTCACATTACATAATAATATTTTTGAAGACAAAGGCCATTTTGTATTCAATGTCTGACGCAAAATAGTTTTCAAAAAATAGCTGGTGTATAAACAAGTGAATTAATTTTCTCACTAGACATCTGCAAAATGGATATTCAACTGGCTCATGAAGCTCAGTATGTTAAAAACTTAATTCACCATCTCCTTCTCTACAAAATTTTCCCTTTGTTTCAGTTATTTGTTTTTATTTCACTGGCACGGACAGAAATTGTTCCTTTTTGATATTTCTTATTTTAGGTTGCTAAGCATATTTAGAAAGAAAGAAACTTTATTTTGGTTGAAACTTTAATTTGGAATTCGTATTTTCACTTTTTATTGCTGCTACTGTCATAGCTAGGATATTCGTTGCTGTGAAGAGACACCATGACATGGAGCTTGGAGTTTGTTCAGATGGCTTTCTGTCTTGCTCTAATCCAGTATTTCTTCACCATGATGTTTTGGAATGGTAATGTATATCCTGCATGATATTAGGTATATGTGATCTGTTTTTTTACTTTGATTTCTTAAGGGGTTACAGTTTATAGATTGTATGACTCTCAGAAGAGACTGTCTTATAGAGGACAGCATTTAATTGGGTCTGACTTATGGGTTCAGAAGTTCTGTTCATTATCATCATGATATGAACATGGAAGCTTCCCAGCAGGCACGGCACAGGAGGAGCTGAGTGTTCTACATCCTGTTCTGAAGGCAAATAGAAGAAGACTGTCTCTTTGAGGTAGCTAAAATGGTCCCAAAGCTTACCCCCACAGTTACACAATTCCTCCAACAAGGCCCCACCTCCTAACAGTACCACTCCTTATGTGGCAAGCATATTCAAACCACCACATTCAATTCCTGTCCCCCACAGACTTGTTCAAACACATGAGTCTATAGGAGTCATATGTAGGTATAACATAATGCAAAATACATTTAGTTCAACTTTTAAAGTCCCATAGTCTACAACAGTTTCTACAATGTTAAAAGTCTAAAGTTCAGAACCTTCACAGGTCCGAGCTCCTCTCCTCCTATTGATGATCGATTTTGCAATCCTCTACCATACACATGCTGCTTGAACAA
>NC_045030.1:149308424-149314078 GCF_008632895.1 Mastomys coucha | reverse complement strand
CTAAAGTTCAAAGTCTCTTCTAAGATTCATTCAATCTCTAAACTGTAATCCCTTAAGAAATCAAAATCAAAAAACAGATCACATAATCCCAACATCATGAAGGATCCACATTACCATTCCAAAATGTCATGGTGAAGAAATATTTGACCAAAGCAAGACAGAAAACCAGTTGGAGAAACCCCAACTTCCAAGTCTCCATGTTTGATGACAAAGCACTCTTCAGACCTCCTTTCAAACTTGTTCACTGTTATTGGCAAATCTGGCATTCAGCAGCAGCAAAACTTCATTCTCATGGACAGGATCCACTCCATGTTAGCAGCTTTCCTTAGCAGATATCCCACAGCTCTGATATCTCTAACATCTTGGGATATCCAAGGGAACTTAAACTTTACAGCTTCTTGTTCCAGTGTCTGGGATCCACATACAATCTTCAGGGCACCTCCAAATCTCCACATCTCCAGCTCTTCCCTCTGTAACACTCTAGGCTTTCACTGACTTCACTCTACAGCTGCTGCTGTTCTTGATGATCAGCCCATGGCACTGGTATCTCTAATTTGCTGAAGTCTTCCACTGCAACTGGGCTTCGCTAAAAGTCTCTCATAGGCTCTCTTCATGCTGCCAAGCCTCAGCAGCTTTGCATGACCTTTTCAGTCCTGGGCTACCAACTGTAGCTGAGGCTGCACCTTCACCAATGGCCATTCCTGTGTCTCACAGTTCTAAGGTTCTCAGCTTCTTTCCATGACCCCTTCATGCCTTTGTATCCAGTACCTCCTGGGTTTTTCCAATATATTACCAAGTCCAGCTGCAGCATGAGGTACAATTTGGCTACCTCTGAAAACAGCTTCTTTGTGCTCTCAGAAAAACACTTCCCCAATGTCACCTCAGTGATGGTTGTCTCTTAATCTTAATCACCACTAATTTCTTATGTCCAGCTAAGCAGCATCAATTGCTGTCTTAGTGTTTCCATTGCTGTGAAGTAACATCATGACCAAGGCAACTCTTATAAAGGACAACATTTAACTAGGGCTAACTTACAGGTTCAGGGGTTCAGTCCATTATCATCAAGGCAGGATGCATAGTGACATCCAGGCAGGCATGCCACTGGAGGAGCTGAGAGTTCTATAACTTGATCCAGAGGCAAACAGAAGACTGGCTTCCAGTTAGGTAGGAGGAAGGTGTCTTTCTGGGGTATTTCCGACACTTTTCTAGAAAGTATACTTGTTGAGACCTAGTAGAACTTCACAGAATTCATAAGGCCACAAGTTTTAATTGTATACAGAAGCTTCAAGATGACAACTTCATCATCTGCATTGTTCTCAGCTAAGTCAAGGAGATCTTGAAATGGCTCTGAGTGCCAAGATTATAGATCTCTGTAGGCTTGACTTCATCAATGATTTTCAGCAGGCCAGTGCTGTGAGGCAACCATAGTGCAACTTCATGTTTCCTTCATTTTTATATAAACGTTCAATTCAACCTGTATTAAAGGAACTGGATCACCATGCAATTACATAGACCTTGTATCTTTTCTCCAGCAGGAATTCTGCCAAGTATGAGCCATCTGCTGAGCCTTGGAGTAGTTTCCCTGCAGAAAGTCCACTTCAGTTGTTCAGTGGTATTTCAGAGCTACAGTAATATGAACTTTACTGGTATTTTTAAATCTGCCTCTTCATTTTTAATCTTTCCTTCCTACACAATTGTTTTCACAATATGCACAAATGATTTTTCAACAAATTCACTGACAGTATGAACTTCCCCAGTAGCTATGACAAAGTTCCCTGGCTCATCATTCTGTAACATCAGCCACATAGCCTCTACATAGTCCTTGGCTTGGCCCCAGACTCATTTGGCATCCAGATTTCCCAAACTGAAACATTCCAGTTATCCAAGGTAAATTTTAGCTACTGACCAGACAATTTTTCAAGTAACAAAATTAGCTCTTCTTCTAGGACTCTCATGATTGAAGAGAACGCAAAGAGATTATAAGCTTTGCAGAAGTTCACCACAATCCAATAGGCATAGAGTTTGGCTGTTCCATAGGGTGACCTCAGATAGAAAGGTGTGGTCTCTGTCTGTGTTTTAAGGTATGTACCACAATGCCTGGGCCTAAGATTTTCATAGCCACAATTCTTTAAGATCTGGATTAAAAGCCTGTGTCTTTTATTTCTGGACTGTAGTTCATTCCAGATTGAAATTCCAAATGAAAACAATTACCAAGAAAACAATAAGTTTATCTGGGTGGGATCTTGTCCCAAAGTCCACTCCCTTCATTTGTTTATCTCTTCAAATATAGGATTTAGCTCCAATGTCCTTTCCTGTGCCCTTTTATTATTTGAAATATAAATTTTGTACTTTTCCTTTCTAAGCTTTCTGCTCTTGATCAAAACACTCCTCATAAGACTGAACCATAGGATAAAGTCTAAACTAGACTTTTAAAAGACATCCTTTGTCAATGCAGTTAACCTGAACCTGTTCACTTTAGCTTTAAGCAGACTCTCAGATAATGGCAAAAAGCAACCACATTCTTCACCAAAATACCACAAAACAGGTTCTAGCCCACAGAGTAACATTATTCTCCTTTGAGCCTGACAAATACAGAGGCAGATGCTCACAGCCAACCATTGGACTGAGCACATTGGACAAGGTCCCCAATGGAGGAGTTAGAAAAAGGACTGAAGGAGCCTAAGGGGTTTGCAACCAATAAGAAAAACTATCAAACAGCCAGACCCCCCAGAGCTCTCAGGGACTAAACCACCAACCAAAGAGTATACATGGGGGACTCATGGCTCCAGCAGCATATGCATAGCAGAGGATAGCTTTGTTGGATATCAATGGGAGGAGAGGCCCTTGTTCCTGGGAACAGTAGATGCCCCAGTGTAAGGAAATGTCAGGGCAGGGAGGTAGGAATGGGTAAGTGGGTGGGAGAGCACCCTCATAAAAGCAGGGAGAGGAAGGATGGGATAGTGGATTTCCAGAGGGGAAACTGGGAAAGAGGATAACATTTGAAATGTAAATAAATGAATTATCCAATTAAATAAATACCATTTTTTTTTAAAAAAAGAAAACTCTTGAGCAAGGCCCCCATAGTTCAAGTAACCATCAGCACAAATGTCTTCCATATTCTTACAAGAATAGCCCATCAAGCCCCACTTAAAGCATTCCACTGCTTTCCACAGTCCCCAAATCCACATTCCACCAAACAAAAAGATGGTCTGGTCTATTATAGCAATACTCTTGTCCCTGGTACCAACTTCTATCTTAGGGTTTCTATTGCTGTGAAGAGACACTATGATAAAGGCAACTCTTATGAAGGACATTTGATTGGGGCTGGCTTACAAGTTCAGAGGTTCAATCCATTATCATCAAGGCAGGAACATAGCAACTTCCAGGCAGGAATGGCACAAGAGGAGTTGAGAGCTCTACAACTTGTTCTGAAAGCAAATAGGAGAAGACTGTCTCTTCAAGGCAGCTAAGAGAAAGTTGTGAAAGCCTGCCCCTATGGTGACAATTCCTCCAACAAGGCCACACCTCCTAACAGTACCACTCCCTTATGAGCCAAGCATATTCAAACCACCCCAGCTACCATATTAAATTTTCTCTCTGATCTTAGAGTTATTGGAGAGCATATTTTTTTCCACAAGTTACTCTATTCTACAACATTTAATATATTTACAAATCTTAAAATGCTAGCTTACTACCTACATTTGTGAATAGTTGTTATAATTTTTTTTCATGTAGACTTAAGAAAATATATTGTTCTCCCAAAGATAAAGTTTGCTTTTCTTTCCTTTGTACACTATTGAATCACAAAATTCTAGTACATGATCTCATTTTCATTTGTATTGCTCTGGAAGTGTAAAGACCAAACTTCCTGAAATAAGACAAAGGGATTAGACTAAAAGTGAAATCCATGCTGAGGCAGATTTGTGGGTATAGTGTCAAATACCAGGAAAGCAGCCAAAAATATGACAGTACAAAGTGAAATGTGAGTAGAAAGTCTTTACTCTATGGTGACAAACATTTGTTCATGCTTTTGTGTACATATTTGTGAATTGATTTGAAATGACTAAATTTATCTCTGACTTGAATAGTCAACTTGCTTTTAAGTTTTGCTCTCTCTAATACCAAAATATAAACTGTGAGTCCTATTCTGTATTGATACACATTAGATTACCCAAATACTCCTTTTTATAAACTCAAGTTAATATTTTATACTTTAGTTTGATTTTGTATTTCATATAGCTTTGGACTTTTCTTAGTCACATTTAGTGTCATGATTTATTTGTATATCATTATTATTCAGGTTTCATTTTTGAGATTAGTGAATTGCTCTTTGCATTAGTCCATCTCTGTAGATAATTTCAAAATCCTTATTCAGATTCAGAAAATAATTTGAAATATTTTTCCAATATCATTATATGCACTCATCATTAACTTTATGTTTCAAAGATAATTCATAAAGTACTATTATGTAGATTTTAATTAATTTTTCCAGTATTTCCTAGTAGAAATATCAAGTGATATTTTCAGTACCTAATTTGCCTTATTGTGGCACCCAAATAACTAGACAACATTGATAATCTGATTGGTCCTCATACAAGCAATTAAAGACTTGAATAGAACAAAATTCCCAAGAAGAAACTTTGGATATTCAATTGTTTTTAGTTGGCATGTAAGTTCCCACCTACTTTCACGGTCAAAATGAAACAGTCATTCCTTTATTATCTTATTACTTTTATATATTTCTTGTTGATATTCTTATGTGTGTGTTCAAGTGTGTTCTTGTAGTATGAGAGCACGTGTGCCACAGTGCACATACGGAAGTCAAAGGACAACTTTTCAGAAGGGATTTTCTATCCTTCTACCTTATATTTTTAAGATTGATTTCTAAGGATGTTTAAGGATGTGTTTCTTCAGGATATGTGTACATGAAATGTGGCCAGAAGACGTGAGAAAAGGAATGTTAGATAGCTTTCTATATTGTGTAGCCAAGTTCAGTAATACTTACCTGTCATTTACCAAATCTGTTTCTGCAATAGAATGAAGTCATATCTGATAGTGGTTGTTCATTATAAAGCTATCCTAACTCCTAAGTAATATGTTCCATCTATCAGAATATACACAATTCACCTTAGGGTTATGGATTACCTTATCTACCATGTTTTTTTTTTAAACAAATTAATTGACCTATGACTTTCTTTTATGTGCTCACACTCAAATGCTGGAATTTTTTTACATTTGTGTTTCCATTTTCGAGTTTTTAAAATTATACTAAAGCTCAAGTCCACTTTGTATGGGATGGAAAGAAAGTACCTCTCTTTGACTCATAATTTTCCTATACTGCTGAGCAGTTGGGGTTAATTTAGCTAGGAAAAAAGACTGTTGTTGCTGGTTTGAACAGCTAGTTCTGCACCATAAATCTTAAGATATTTTTCCAGAACAAGCAGCTATTTCAGCTAAAGATTCCTTAGTGGAAACATTTATAATAAAAATGTATTCATTGTGCATGTTTTCTTAAAGGTACAACACCTTTCAATGGTGAAAGAGTGGAGCTTTATTTTTAAAAAGTAATACACGCACTTATTAAAACATTAATATATTGGATTTATAATGAAAATAAAAATTCCTTCTACCTTCAACTCCTCTCCTGAAACACA
>NC_045030.1:149304410-149308414 GCF_008632895.1 Mastomys coucha | reverse complement strand
CTCATATAGTCTGCCTTCCAATTTATGGTAATATTCAGTTTAGTCTTCCTGGTAAGGCATAACCTTCTACATTCAAAAGAGTCTTTCCTCAATTCACATTTCTACTGTCTTCTAAATTTCAACAGAGAAATTAGAATCCATGTTGTTGCTGCTGTTGTTGTTGCAGACAAACTTCTCTTCCTGTTGTATCTGTTGTATCTTGAAATTTATTTAACTAACTTTACCTTGATCTGTCCATTTACTTCATGTTATTAGATCCCTTCAGTGTGTGTCTTAGTGTTTTATTGTTGTGAAGAATCACCATGACACCACAGCCACTCCAATTAATAATAATAACAAGAACAACAAGAATAATAATAAACATCTAATTAGGAGTTTGCTTATGATTTCAGGGGCTTTGTCTATGATCATCATAGTAGGATACAAGTAGGAATGGCACTGGAGCAGTAACTGAGAACTTTCCATCCTGATCTATAAGCAGCAGGCAGGTAGAGAGAGAGAGGGTCTGACTGACATGGTCTGACATAGTATTTGAAACCTCAAAGCCCACCCCAAGTGATACACCTCCTCAAAGAAGGCCACACTTCTGAATCCTTCCCACTTTCAAGAACTGAGAATCAACATTCAAATAGGAAAGCCAATAGGGGCCATTCTTATTCAAACTACCACAATACTTCAGAAATGTCTTCTTTTTCACTCTGACTTTATAAAATGTATTTCTGATACATCTTCAATTATTTCTTCCTCTTTATTTTCTACTCTATTTCGATAGTCTCTGTGATCCATATTAATCATTTGTGTTACTTTTCTTTATTTTGTACAAATTTTCTGAGAGTTCTCTTTGGCTTTATAATCTAAAAAACTTCTATTCTCAAGAGCCCCTTCTTACTCTCTTTTATTTACTATATTTTTTATGCTTCTGTTATATCCTTTTCTTGCTCTAAGTACCCCAACTACAGATTTATATTCTTTTTACAGAACTAATGGTTCTTCTAGAGTCAACTGTTCTCTTATCTCTGTCAAATGTTCCTGTTTCAATCAAATATAAGGTGATCATTAGTTATGATTTTATAGTTAAAACTAATTGATAACCTATCCTGACTGAAGGAACATTTTGAGGGCTATATAATAGATTATAGAAAGTCAATTGGTACAATCTGTCAGTAGTATTTTATGTAGTCACTTCCTACATAATTACAACACCTCTGCAAACTTCTACTATTCCTTCTAACTCTGGGCCTGGAATTCTTCAAGTATCATAATGGGAAAAGGTTGCAGATTTTTTTTTTGTATTTCTTGGCTTACTATTTCCTTATTTGTTTTGTATACTAACAAATATAACATCTCTTTTATAGATGACATACACATCTTCCTTCTAGAAATTTAAGAATGTTTTCTATGTTTGAGGTTTATTCTTTTATTAATATTCTACAGGCCTCTAAGTCTGAAAAAGATAAAAAACATGAGTGTGCCTTTTTAGTATAATCCAGTAGCAACTTTTATCTTGTTCCAATAATGAAGAAATGATATAAATCTGGTACAGCAATTAACAACATGTTGATAACGGAACATGTGCAACAACATCATTGGGAATTTATTAAAAGTATAAGCTGTCCAGTGTCAGACAACTGAATCAGGGTGAGGTCTAGCATTCTGTGTTTTCTCAAGCCCTTTAAGTGAAATGTAGGAACTTCTAACTTCACATTTGTAAGTTGAGGAATTTGAAGAATGTTACATGCACTTCTCTTAGCCTTAAGAACACCTATTTGTAGATCTATTGGTCCAGGTCTATAGAATATATCTTAGTTCCCCAACAGTACCACCACTTCCAATGACCATTATTTGTCACATGAAGACCAATGTGGTTTTTCCAAAGTCTTAGGTATAAAAATTATCATAGCAGCACATATCAACTGCTTACATACTGGGATGAGGCCTGACTATTTTTGACTCATATTTTCTTAGTTTTCATATTGATCTTATTTATTATACCTAGATATCTGCTCCCATCCCTGTCTTTGCAATCATATTCATAGCCTGGGACCTCCAGGAAGCTCTCCTACTAATGTTCACTCTACTTAAAAATAAAATAAAATTTAGTCAAGTGATGGAAGCATGTATTCTATTTGGACTTCATCTGTCTGTTTAAATTCTCTATTGTAATATTTTGTGTGCTTGCTTTTAAAAATAACTTTAATTGTATTTTCTTTCCATACTATATCCCATTCTTGTCCTTGAATATTATAGCCCAGGCCTGATCACAATCCAATATATAACCACTAAGGAGAAATCTGCCAGTAACCTTGATAGCATTTACTCTACACCCTAATCAAAGAAGCTGACTAGTCACCCACAAAATCAATTGGCAACTGACACAGGCAATTATGTGTGACACACCAATTTTAGAGTGTCATTTATAAGTATACTGAAACTGGATCTAAGAAGGAAAAGTGCATTTGCCAGGTGACCTGCAGAGCAGCCTGCTGGACGAGAATAGATAAGAAGAGCAGTGACCTTTTAGTTCCAGGAAATGACACTTTGGCTTCCATGGTGGGAGTCTGTCTGACTAGCTTAGGTAGAGTCTTTTCTATTCCATGTGTAGTGATCTCAGTAAAGATTTCTACAGTATATGGCAAATAGTAATGAGCAGTTACTTCAGTTTCAGTAAAACGATACGATGAGAAAGAGCTTACAAGAAGATGAAATGAAATCCCTAGATAACTTGCACAAGTCCTGCAACCTACTAAACCATGAACAGCATGTTTGTTCCACTTGACCTTTCCCTTTTCTGGATGTGCAAAATGTACCGAGGAATAAGATATCTCTGCAGATCTTATTCTTCACTGTATATAGAACAAACAATGAGAATTTCTCATTCTAGACACATAATCTAATGAATAAATGGGTTTCCAGCAGGGGGAGCGGGGGAAACAGGGGTTATTTTTGAAAACGGATATCATTTGAAATATAATAAAGAAAATATCTAATAAAAAATTAAGCATGAAAACCAAGACCTGAATGTCTAAGTAAATTGGTAGTCTAATGAGTATTATGAATTAAAATTCATGATTCAAGTTCTCTGCTATTTATTCAAAATCATAGATAAGCACATGAGTGAGTGTTATTGCCCATACAATTACCAAGTGGACTTATATTTTTCACAAATTTATAAAATAAAGCTAATATCAGCAATATATTAAGATGCTAGTGTAAAATACTGAGGAATAAAGAAAATACACTATTCCTTTAGCTGTATTTTTGGCAGTTTAACAGTCCACAGTATTCCGGTACATGGATGTGTAAGTATATTTCTACTACTTATTTAAAAGAAAATAGTCAGTGTCTATACTGAGAAGACATTGTGCTAGATACTAGTGATTTACAAAAAATATGTTTTTATATTGAATGAAATATTGCTGATGAAAATGCAAAACATTAAAAATTACATCCATGTGGTTGTTAGTAACTCGTTTTATACCTCAGCATCATTTTTTAAGTGTATGTCAATTCAGAAACAGCTTTATTGTTTTAAGGGGGACTTACTATATACCTCTCACTAGCCTGGAACTGTCTATGTAAGACCAATCTAACCATGACCTCAGAGAGAGGTCCTGCTTTTGCCTCCTTCGTGGTTTGATTAAAATACAACACCATCCCTGGCTTCTGAGAACTTATTAATATGTACTAACCTTTTGTGTGTGTGTGCCTCACCTCGTCTTCTCAGCTAATACTTAAAATGACTTGGTATTTTAAACCGTGTCTGCAAAAGTCATTAGATATTCTAACCTAGGCCCTCTATGTATATTTTACAGTTGTGTAGCTTGGTGTTTTTGTAGGACTACTAACCATGGGAACAGAGGCTGTCTCTGAAGGTTTTTGCTGGGTTTTGGGATCATTGTCCTCCTACTAGGTTGCTTCATTCAGCCTTAAAATGAGAGGAGGAGAGGACCTCGGCCCTGTGAAGGTTCTGTGCCCCAGTGTAGGGAATGCCAGGGCCAATAAGT
>NC_045030.1:149300384-149304181 GCF_008632895.1 Mastomys coucha | reverse complement strand
GGATGTGGGGTGTGGATGGAGGGAGGAAAAATCTATGGTCGGGATGCACTATATGACAGAATAAATTTTAAAAAGATCATAGAAAAACATTAGTTGAGCATGAACCAGAGGTCAGGCCATGGCTCCTAACTTCAGGTTTCTACCCTGAGTTCTTAGCCTGGCTTCCTTCAGTGATAGACTATATTACCTCCAAATGTAAGCCAAATAAATCCTCTGCTTCATCTGGCCACACTAGATAAAATACATGGAGAAAAAGAAAAGATCTTAAATCTTTATAAATCATTCATTTGGGTGTTTTATTTCTTTATCCTACTATTCTGTATATGAAAATTCAACAGAAATAATGAAAATAATTAAAATTTTTGGACATCAATTTTTCTCACAACATTTTCTGTGAGAAAATCATGGCTAATAATAGAATTATAGCAATTTAAGGAGTTCTAATTCCCATAGTTATTTTGCATTTCATGAGACTTGTAAAATATTGTTAAAAGAAATCCCTACATAGAGTTTTATCAGTCGTACATTACATAAATATAGAGCACAAATTTACATAGTTGACAACATGAACAGACAACCTTCAGAGTCATGTATTTCTGCATCTTTGGAAGGTAACAGGCAAATTGAACTCAAACATGAAAATGTTATCTAGCAGAATGCCTGATGATTTTCTACATACATATCTGTGAAGTGCATCATCCAAATGGCATAACTTCCTATTTCAATGACAATGTCTTACCTGAAACATCACAGGCCTTTGTTTTCTTTTTCTTTTTGTTTGTTTGTTTACCATCCCAGAGCTACAATACTGTTATCACACAAGATGGCAAGGATAGCATCTTATGACTCAATGTAATGAATGCCTTTGTCATCTCTCTTACTAAAGAGAATGGATCTTTAACAAACCAAATAAGCACCTTGTAGCTTCACTCCATTTCATTCTTGGAAAGGAACTGCCATGTAAAAACAGCATCTCATATTCCAGGAAAACATATAAGTTTGCTCCAGAACCTTATCAGGAAAGGATATAAATTATGCCATATATATGTTTAAGGTGATTGCTGAAAAAAATTACTTTTATTGATTCTTTCTTTTCCTACTGTTTACCAGTTTGCAATCTTGTCTTCTTATAAGAGTTCAGTTCTAATTGCCAATAACAGGAACATCCACCAAGATACAAAACCATCTTTCCTCCATGTTCTTCTGATTTTATGAGTCCCATTCAAAGCCAGTATTCTAAAAAAATCAGTTAAGAAAGTCACAAGATATTTGTTGTAGTCCTTAAGAGATTAATTTTATTTTTAATGCTTAGAAGAATACTAATCCAATAGTTTGATATTCTTCTTGTGTAGCCAAAACAACAATCTACTAGCCTAACAAAAGCTTTTAAGGCTTGATCCCACTCATATCAAAAAAAAAATGAAAGAAAGAAAGAAAGAGAGAGAAAAGAGAGAGAGAGAAATAGACATTAGTCTAGTCAATAATGTCTCTGAGCATGTCTAACATCAGGCATTTTGCAGAAGTTTTAATTTATAGCCAGTGCTTATCCTAGGCAAATATGTATAAATGATGAATTATTAAAGTTCTCAAAGGAACATTTAGCAACCTGAATCTATGCTCAAAATCCATATTCAGACTTAGATGACCATAGTCTTTAGTTTGGTCACACAAGAACAGAAAACAGTGTAGACTCCGAGAAAACAGAAGAAGATGGTGAATAAAAAGCTGCTCCTGTGAGGGGCTGTAAAATGACAAGAAATATTTGAAATATTCTGTGTATAGTTGTAGTATTCATAATAGCAAAGAAATTGAATTAGCCTCAATGCCTGTTACTTATCAAGTGATATGAAGATAATGACTTGTTGCTATATCCATATATCAGATCATTCTCTCAATCCTAGTTAGAGAGATTTCTTCTTTGAGTAGATGACAATTAACACAAAGACAGGACTGGTCCACATGCAAAGAATAAGAGAGTGCAGATTGTGCAATCTTAAATAGGACAGACTTATTACATTCCTTTCTCCAAGGCTCCGATATATATCCTCATGGAAGGTGGGTGCAGAAAGATTGTAAGAGGAAGAGGTGGTAGATGACATTAAGCAAACAGATAACTCTTCCAGACATAATTCACAAAGTTGGTACACATGAATTCACCGACTGTGACAGCATATTCAGTACTTGTGCAGGTTCACACTGGATAAAGCACAACACTGAAAAAGGTGAACACAAAGTTCCACCCTTAATCAAGTAGCTATTTGCAACTGCTTCTTGTTGGGAAGGATAAAATCATGTCTCTCTAATGAAGTATTTATCACCTACTATCCACAGCTATCCAGTAGTACCTGACCAACACAAAAAGACTCAATTTTTATTGGTGTGTTGCTTTCAATTTGTGTGGTGTGTGTGTGTGTGTGTGTGTGTGTGTGTGTGTATGTGTGTGTGTGTGTGTGTGTGTGTGTGTTTTGAGAAAGAATATAATGTTGGATGAGTAGAGAATGGGGCAAGATCTGAAATAAACTGTGATAGAGGAGGAAGTATGGTCAAAATGTATTGTATGAAAAATTAAAATATAAAAAATAGCAAGAGGTGTCACATCACATCAAGGAAGCTCTGTTTTTTTAACTTAACAGGGAAGTTGTACATATGAACTCACAGCAATTGTGAACATATTCACAAGGCCTGTATAAGCTCAAGCTAGAGAAAATCTGAGAATTACAGAGGGGGAATTGACATGAAATCTCACTACAAGTTGAGGAACTATTAGTATTTGATAGCTGCTAGGAGGAGACTTAGTTTTCTTTTTATTTCTTTTTATTTTTTTATTATTATTTTGTTTGTTTGTTTTTTTGTTTTTGCTTTTGTTTTTGTTTTTTGAGACAGGGTTTCTCTCTGTAGCCCTGGCTGTCCTGGAACTCACTCTGTAGACCAGGCTGGCCTTGAACTCAGTAATCCACCTGCCTCTGCCTCCCAAGTGCTAGGATTAAAGGCGTGTACCACCACTGCCCAGCCTTGGTTTCTTTAATGATGTAACCCCCTTGTAGGTCAACCACACACCAATGATTAGCTAGGCAATACAAAGTGAACTCAGTGGGGAAAGAGGAAAAAAACTAACAAATGAATAAATCTCAATGTTGGGTGGTAATGGGAAGAGGTAGGGGATACTGGAAGAATATGTTCAAAATAGATTGTATGAAATTCTCAAAGTATAAAAATATTGTTCAAAAATGTACACAATGGAATTTTACTCAGCTGTAAAGAAAAATGAAGATATAAAGCATTTGCAAGAGAATGGTGGTTCTGTAAACTGCTGTATTATAAAGAAGCTAGGAAACCGAGACTCAGATAGATATACCACATATTGTCTTTCATATACAAATACTATTTTTAATGTTTATATACAATATGCATAATTAGTTTTTATATAATTATGGGATATATGACATAAAAGTAGAAAGAGGGCATGTGAAGCCACCATCAAAAGCACTAAGGGTGCTGAGAAAGGAAGAGTAATTTCATAAATATAATATGAATATGAGGAGTGGGGCAGAGAAAGACTACTGGAAATAGAAAGACACAAAGGGGTGGGTAGAGGAATGAAGAAGATGGAAAAATTACCAGAGAAGATCAACAAAAAACACAGTATACTTGAAAATTCCTTTGTGAAACCTAAACTTCTTATAGTAGTTAAAAACAGGAGGGCTCCTTAAAAAATCAACTATTTTAAAGAGAAAGAAGAACAACAATAGAAAACCACAAGGGTATTAGAACACATAAAGACAGGTAATAGCATGCAT
>NC_045030.1:149296220-149300105 GCF_008632895.1 Mastomys coucha | reverse complement strand
GAAACAAAGAGAACAGAGGGGGGTGGGGAACCACAAAACAGGGAATTTGAATTTAACATTTCAAAGACCCAGAGCCAGAGATGGCCTTGTAAAGCAGTTGTGGAAGACCAAAAGGCACCAGGCCAAAATAATGCAGACTATAGAGGTTTGACGCAGAAAGTGAAGTATATCATAAGTAACTCCTCTACTGTTGGGAATAAATGTAATAGAAGTGAGAATAACCTTACAGTTAGTATAACCGTCATCCTGAGCTCAGCAGGTACATCCACATCTTCATGTCCCAATCTGCCATTCACAGCTATAGAAACTGAAATCACTGAAGCTTTAGAGTTCTCCTCCACACCTAGAAACACTTGATATATTTCACCTTTGTTTTTCTTTTTCTTTTTCATTTTAGTATATATTTCTGGGGGTGTTTTTACTCCATAGTATTTTATGACTTTTTTTTCCTTTAGTGCACACATTCATCCAATTTTGTTTAAATTCATTTTTATAATTTAGCACACTTTTATTGCCTCATTTGTGCTGACCCCTTTTCTCTAGTATATTTCAGTAGCATTTTTATGTTAGTGTTTTTTATAAGTTTTTTATTTTTATATTCCTTCTGATATTTATCTAATTTGTTTCAAAGTTTTTCCTTATGTTTCTTTTATTTTTTTCTTATTTATTGTTCTTTTTTTGCTCCTTTATAACACTCTTCTCTACTCCTCTACCTTTCCTTTTTATTTATTTAGCCTTCCTTCTATTGTGTTATTAGTCTTTATTATTATCTTGTTTATATCCTTCATTTCATTGTTTTACCATTACCACATTTATCCAAAGTAGTTTTCAACATCACTGTTTATTCTACACTTGTTTTTCCATTTTCTAGTTCATGGTCATTGGTAACATTAGTAGGTTTTAATGAATTTTAAGAGTACTTGTATATTTTCTACACTGTGATGTTGTTCCTATTGCAATATTTGTGATTTCTACAATGGGTGGTACTAGGAATTGAACCTTCTAAAGTAGACATCCCAATAAGGCTGGAAGATGTTTTCAAAGATTGTCATATTACACATATTTCATCAAAGAAACACATGAAGTATGAAAAACAAGGAAATGTGTCCATTACAAAAGAACATATCTCTTTAACTAAAGTCAAAGATAATGATATATGTAAAACACTAAATGAAAATTTCAAAGTTCATTAATAAAGAGGTTAGTGATTTCAATGGTGATAGATAAACAAATGAGTTGTATCCAGGCTAGATAGAGAAATGTAAGGCAAACAAGAAAAATAAATCTTCAAAATGAATGATAAAATCATCAACATTGATAAAAGAGAAAAACTAAACAAGAAAAAAGAAAAATTAAGAAATAAAAGAAAGGTTGTAGAAAAACACAAGTAGAATATTTAGAAATAAATATTTCAATGAACCAAGAAAAAACAAAACCACAATGTAAAACATTTTCAAAAGACAACCAAGAAGAAGAAATTATATATGCAATAGGGGATTCAGTGAAGGAAATGCTATACTCAAACACCAATAAGTAAAACTCAAAGTGATCATAATGACATTATTCAAAACTCTGTTGTACAATCAAGAGACAAGATCTAAGAGTTCGGTGGGACTGAAGAAAATGAGATAAAAACTAAAGGATTATAAATCTATTAGATGATATTTAACACAAAATTATCTAAATCTAGAGAAAAGAAATATATATCTAAAGGGGGAAAGGGGAATCTAGAAACCCAAATAAAGACAAGCAGAGAAGAAACTTTCCAATATATATCATAGTCAAAATTCAAAAATATAAACCAAAAATATAATAAAAGCTATAAGGCAAAATTGCCAACCAACCTGAAAATCAAATATCAGAATAATATTATTCACCAGGACCCTTAAAATTCAGAAAAGCACAGACTGTGTTTTATGTCCTTTCTAGTAGATAGCTGTTAACCAAGAAAACAGTATAAAATAAAACTCATTCTTAGAGTGGATGCCAAAATAAAGGATTTTAAGAGAAACATAAACTAAACAATTCATGACTATTAAGGCAAACAGGTACACCTGTTTCTTAGTATCCAGTAAAACAGACTGAAAATAAAAAAAAATCAGAAAAATATATTAGTAAATGAAAGTTTATCAAGGTGATATAGTAATTACAAAATGTTACTATTCTCACATTTATGAAACAACCTCTAATGAGCACAAACGATATGAAAGATCTTTGATAGCAAAATGACTACACCATAAAATGTTCAAATCAATTGATACTAGTCATGATGTCATATGCCTGTAACATGAGAGAGAGAGAGAGAGAGAGAGAGAGAGAGAGAGAGAGAACCTTCAGGTAGAAATATACTATAGATCAAATGGATCTACAGAATTCCCAACAGGTGATGTGTGACTTTAATCCTAGCTCTCAGAAGTTGATCTCTGTGAGTTCCAGCCCAGCATGGCCTATAAAGTGAGTTCCAGGACAGCCAAAGCTATAAGAGAGAAACCATATTTCAGAAAATAACAACAAAACAAAAATTAAATAAATAAAGACAAACAAATGAATAAACATTCTTCTCAGTCACCTGTGGTATCTTTCATAAAATAAACCAATTTGTAAGTCACGAATCAAGTCTTAACTAATACAAAATAATGTAAAATGTCCACAATAAAAATTGAAATCAATAGCAAAGGAACCTATAAAAACTACAAATAATTGGAGATTGAATGGAAAATTTTTAAAGGACTACTGAATCTTTAAAGAAACTAGGAAAAGAAAAACTTTAAATTGTTATAATCCTATGAAATTAAAGCACAAACCTTCTAGAATATAGCTGAGCTTAAATACTAAGAGGAAATTTTATAGCCATGAGAGCTTACATAAAAAAAAAATCTCAGAAAGCTCTTACATAACCTAATTATGCAACTCAGTGTCCTATAAAATTGAGAACAAGCAAAATCAGAAGTAGTTGTCAAAAAATGATAGAAATCAGGGCAGAAAAGGAAGATGTCAAATATTCTCATTTGCAGATGACAATCTTATACTTAAAAGACCCCACTTACTCCACTAGAAAACTTTCTATTTCTAATAAATAGTTTCATCAACGTAACAGGAAGCAAAATTAACATACAGAAACTGGAAAGTTTTTTGCACACCAATAAGAAATAAGACAAGAAAGAAATTCAGGGCATAACACCATTTACAATACCTTCCAAATAATAAATAAAATTCCTATGAATAAACATGACCAAAAACATGAAATACCTTTGCAATGAAAACTTTCAGACACTTAAGAAGATGCAGGGAGATGGAGTCGTTCCCAAGGGTAATGGATTGGCAGAGTCAATATTGTGTAACTGACTGTATTACCAAAATCAACATTCCCCATAAACACCTCAATGACATTCATCACAGAACAAGAAATTAAAATCACAAATTTATGTAGAAATATATACCAAATATCCAAAGCAAGAAGAATGCATTGTAATACATGATTTCAAACTATGCTACAGAACCATAATTACAAAAAATATCATGATTCTGACAAAAAAGCAGGTAGACTTATGGAACATAATACATAGCCACATAACTATGACCATTTACATTTTTACAAAAGTTTAAAAAACATACTTTGGAAAAAGGAATCTCTTTATCAAATTATGTTGTGAAATCTAAATATCTACCCTAATGTGGTTTGTATACTGTTTTAAAATACTGGCCAATCCTAAACCTGATAAACAACTTCAGCAAAGTAGCTGGATATAAAATTAACTCAAGCAAATCTGAGGCCTTCCTATACACAAAGGATAAACAGGCAGAGAAAGAAATCCGGGAAAAAACACCCTTCACAATAGCTACAAATAATATAAAATACCTCGGTGTAACCCTAACTAAGCAAGT
>NC_045030.1:149257004-149296010 GCF_008632895.1 Mastomys coucha | reverse complement strand
CAACTGAAAGAAACCAAATTAAACATATGATATCATGAATCTTCTAAAAGAAAACCAATGTATAAACACTTAAAGACATATAGGCATAGATTAAAACTTTCTGAAAAAGAGTGGACTCCAATAACATGGTAAATAATTCCAAGAATTTTTTAAAAAATGAGATTAAATTGTATCACTGCACATGAAATCAGAATGTATTTATATAATAGCATAAATACTACAATGAAAAGACAACTAATATAATGAGAAGTAAATATTTGCTTACTATACACGACAGTTAATTAGTATTCAGACTATATGCAGACATCTAAATGCTAAACACTAAAGAAAAAGAAAGAAAGATTGCAAATCACAGAGTCAATAACTAAGCTAATAATTTGAGCAGATGGTTTTTCAAAAAAGAAATGCAAACTACTAATAAATGTTTCACAAGATACCTAAAAAGCCCTTAGCCACTGGGAAAAAAAAGTTCAACATCCTTAGCCACCAGGGAAATGAAGACTAGTGCTACTATTGAAATTTTTCTCTACCATAATCAAAATAGCAACCATCAGGAAAACAAAGAACAAATGCTGGCAAGGATGTAAGGAATATAAATTTGTGCAATGACTATGGAAATGAGTATGGAAGGTCCTCAAAAAAACCTGAAAATGGAACCACTGCATGTTTAAAATGGTTCACTGCATGAACCATTAACAGTAGTCAGGAAATGGAACCAGCCTAAATAAACATCAGCAGATGAAGGTGGAACACACACATAATGTGGCCCTATTCAACCATGAAGAAAAGTGAAATCATTACACTTACAGAAAAAGGGTTGTAACTGGAGATCATTATATTAAACCAAATAAGTCAGATCCAGAAAAACAAATATATTTTCTCTTATGTGAAGACTCTGTGTATATGTATTTGTATGTGTATATGTATGGTCATGAAAATATAAAAGCAGCTGTGAGAGGAGAGGAAGATATCATTAAGGAGTAGGGATGGATTATGAAAAGAATAGGTGACATGAATGCTTGGGAACTGTTTAGGAACTGAAGAGCTTCAGAAGGGGGAGAGGATTAAGTGAATGTGGCATGAGAGAGGCATGAGAAAGAACAAATTCTAAAGACGTGTGCAAAAAGGCCAGAAGAACTCCATAAGTATATATGTTAACTTAATTTAAAAAAAAAACTTTCAAAACAACAAACTAAGAAAATCACTTTACAGGAAAAACCTGTCACAGGACATGGATAAAAGTCTCTAAATGTAGTAGTGACAGAATGTGACCATCTTGGAAGGCAAAAAAAATTAATGATAATTTCCTCCCCAAGACATATGATGAGCACCCAAAGTTAGTCCTAATAAGAGTCAGTAATGAAGTTTTTATACAGATATTTTCTTATTATCAAACATTTTATTCACTAATATTTAGCAGAATGTTTATAATACTTAGGATATTGATTAAATAAATATCTATAGAAGAGATTGTTATTTGTCTATACCCATTTTTGCTCATAACAGAAATACTGAATCATATATGTCAATGATTTGTTAAAGAGAGAGAGAGAAAGAGAGAGAGAGGTAGAAATGAGCATGAAGAAGCAAGAATTGAGGAGGAAGAAAGTGAGAACTCTTAGTGAACTGTAGACAGTGGTAGCCAAAGGAATGAATGCAAATCTCTGTGGATAAGTCTTCTAGGAACTCTTTAACGACGCCTGATTCTGATATGTGTGCTAATGGACATTTCCTAGAATCAGTGCTATAAATGGTTTCATTTTGTATATTTTTGTGGTAGGATTTATTTTATTTTATAGATTTAAGCACTATTTTATTAACACTCTATCCATATATTATTATATGTAAGAATGTATTATAGAGCTGTTGTCATTGTTGTTGTTGTTATTTGGGATTTGGTTTTGATGTTTTGTTTTGTTTTTGTACTGGTTCACTGCAGACAAACACTCCAGGCAAAGCCAGAATACATTCTATTGGCTTCTACAGAAATTCCTATTGCCAAGGCAGCTGGAGACTATGAATGCTCCTTGGACCTTGTAGTAGAGCTTTGTGTGTACTGAGGAAAAACAGAAGAGCACTCCCAGGCCTGATTTACATAAGAAGGGCAAACTTGCATTTCAAAGCCATTCTTAGTTCAAGCACCCAGTCTTCATACAGTGATAATAATATCTGCTAGCAGCAAGTCCAATTTCTTCTCTAAATATTTATTCCAGATTCCGATGAGAAGCCACTTGTCATATTGGACTAGAAGTGGTTTAAATGCACCAGTAAACTAAACCATAATTCCATTCATTTTTAGACAAGAAAAATCATCATTCTTATTGTGATGATTTGGCACCTGTGCAAATGAGTAGAAATTACTCCATTTTCTAGCATCTATATACATAGCATGTCTAATTTATATTATTTAAAATATGGGTAAACCAAGTCACTGCCTTTAACTGAGGTTACATAAAAGAAAGTTGCTTTTCTCTCTTCAAAGGTAGAAGAAGATAGAGACAGCATCTCGGTCATCATTCTGTTCCCTCAATGCACATACAACTGTTCTTCACTACAACCTCTTTCAGTTGAATTCTGTTGGCTGTTCAGCCTATTTGTCTAGCAATTGATTTTTATTCAGTAGGCATGGTCTAAAGAAAAAAAAACTCCTCAGTTGTTACAACACCTACTACCATGAGCTGAGGTCTATCAATATCTGCAAGTCTTGATTTCTCAGTTATAAAAATCAGAGGAGTACTATTTATCCAGCCCATTTGTGTGTCACCAGACAGATCAAATGAGGCAAATCTGTAAAATAACTTTGTTTAAGAGATTGCTCTTTATTACATATGTCTCAGCAGAGCAATATATCCAAGATATTTTTGTTTTCAGGTTCTTGACATTACTGAGTCTTGCCTTTATACATCCCCAGTGAATCTATGTTTTATTTGTTCAATCATATTCTCCAAGTAAGTAGTACCTTGTAGCATTGTCAGTGTGCCTATTACATCCATGCTAAAATCTCCACATCTAGGAGTCCTTTCTAAACTATAAAAGGATTGCAGACTTCCTCCTTACATAGTTTATTTTTTACTGATACCAAGGAAGCCCACAGAGTTAAGCAGAGACCTCTTATATATCTTCTGCAGGGGGCTTGTTATCCAACAGTTAAGGCTATTGGCAAAGGATAAGAAATGAGGCAGGTGACCTCTGTGGGTTTCCTGCCTCCTCATATGATATTTTTGTAAATGTATGCAAAGATATCAAAAATTACATATCTAGAGCAGCTGGAGATTCCCACCCCCCCGACTGGATTTAATCAGTATGTCTTTGTTTGAATACCAGAGAGCTTCTGACCTCTGGCATACCCACATGCAAACATGAATACAAATTTCAAAACAAAAAGGAGGAAATTGCATTTAGATTAAAAACCATTTGGGCTTATTCACAGTCCAGAATACATGAGAACTATACTTGCATATATCTTAAATCAAGGCCTTGTTTCAAATTTTTGGCTAACATAATAAACAATTATATGACTCAGCAAACTGTAGAAACAGTTCCCTTAAAATGCCAACTATCCTTTTTGCACCATTTTGAAGTGTTGTAACTAGCTGAAGAAGAAACTCAAGTACATCAGCAATATAATAAAGTTATGTTCCTTGATACTGTAGCTACCTATAAAAGAATGATATACCCTGCCCTCACAATTTGAAATATATAGTTGGGAAAGCCAGAAAACATTAAAAATCAATTTTTCTTCTTCATTTTTCCATGGGGGAAAACTAAGAGATTAAAAATGCATATCACCTTAGAAACTGTTTTAATTAGCATCTATTGATTATGACTTAATACAAAGAATAAGATTGCCAAGTCAAATACACATGATTTATATATGCTGCTCATTAATAAAATTTCAAGGGCACTGGTACTCATGAGCCATAGAAAAATCCCAGAGGTGTTCAGAATATTATGAAGAGAATTCACAGCTCCTTCTATCCTACCTTAAACTTAAAATACATTCTCTGGCCTGCAGTTAAAGTTCAGTACTTCAGGTCCAATATGATGTCCCTCTAGAAATCTTGCATAACATTTTCTAGGGAGTCATGTTCTATACAGCTATGTAACCCTAATTGAACTTACCATACCTGATCCTAGAGACATTTTGTCAAACATTTTCATAAACATGAATCCCTTTTTCTTGTGAACACCATTAATTTATTTCTCAGAAGACAAATTTATTAATTTATTAATGTTTTATAAGGCAATCAAGTGAGGTTATTCTTCAAAATTTCATGTGAATATTCCCTCATCAGCAGAAAAGAAATTAATTGTACACAAGTGATGAACTGTTGTATTCTCAGAACATTTGCCATGTTCCAGAAAATATTATTCAGTTCTTTTAATGTGTTACTGCTTACATGCAATAAAAAGCTTCTCAACCCTATTTAACAGATACAAATGTTCTATTTTCAAAATTAAAACAAAATAATTTGACAGGGAACAAATCATACAATTTGCTCAAATACCAACATCTAGGATGAAAGAGAAGTCTTTAAAAGTCTTAGCATAGCAGTAGGTCTTAAACTCTGTGTTCTAAGGCATGATGTCCTTCATAGCTATGATAACTGATCTTTCTGTGAGCTTCCCTTTGATTATGCTCACATTGATTCTTCACATTATACTCCTAAGCTTAACAGAAACAAAGCTTCCAAGTTCCTGTCTTTTCAACTGCAATGAATTAAACACAGGTGAAAATTAGTTTATGATCCCTCTATTGAGAGATGGTGACTGGTTTCTCATTGCCTAGCTCTGAGCAAGCCTGCCTGTTTTCACAAATAACTAAAATGATGGAAGTAACATCCTACTAATATTTGGCTTAGAATTTTTGAGTACTTAGGAGCTTCAAGGTTCATTATTAGAGGCACTTTATCAAATATATTTGGTGACCATGGTGGACAAAACAGAAACATACATTGAGAATAAGAAGGGAAAGTGACCCAACCTATGTGGGATTTATTCTCATGCCTGCTGAGGCTTTAAGCCTAAGAGTACTTTCAATAAAATTTTCAAACCAGATTAACTACTAGTTAACTATCACTGAGTGATTTCACTCAATAAGTCATGGATACAAATATTCAACGAGTGAAGTCATCAGGGGAAAACAGACATTGGAAAGAAGACTGCCCCCACCCCCATATGATTCAACTGCCTTTAAAACTCCTAAGTCCCTCTGTCCCCTATGCAGAATGAGCTTCCACTGGAAAATGAACTGCAAATATAAACAGGATAAAGACAGCAAACACCTGCCACCTTTAAACTACATGTGGGGCAACCCTCAGCCCCACTGGTAAAAGGGAAAGACCCACAAGTCCACCAAGTCACAAACTTAGATAAATCTCACCTTAAACTTTCAATAAAATAGACAATAGAGATTTTAAATGTCTAACAGACACAGAAGCAGATAAGACCATCCTAACACAAGTTGAGATCCCTTCACATTAGACTTCAACTGTTGAGAGAAGGTGGTCTCTCTCTAGCATTCATTACCCCAAACTTTTATAAATGGGAAGATTCAGATGGAACTAGTGGGACCTTTAGACCCCTAGTGACTCACAAGGCTGGATAGGGACATCTTAGAAGATTTAAATGTATACCTTGTTATTGGAGAAGAAGGAGAAGGAGAAGAAGGAAGAGGAGGAGAAGGAGGAAGAAGAGGAGGAGGAGGAGGAAAAAGAGGAGGAGGAAAAGAAGAAGAAGAAGAAGAAGAAGAAGAAGAAGAAGAAGAAGAAGAAGAAGAAGAAGAAGAAGAAGAAGAAGAAGAAGAAGAAGAAGGTGGCTTCCAAATAGAAAATTAACAAAAATATTGAGATCATAAGAACCACTAATTCTAAGGGCCATTGTTGAATACCATATACCATACTCCCTGCCTAGAATGGATCACAGAAGATCATGTGGTGGATCAATGGCTATGAAACAGGGAGATATTAACAATATTACAACAATTAATTAAGTATCATTTATATATTGGGTACATTTGACCCTTTAGAAGCACCTGGGATACTCAGGCTTTTGTTAATTAGATAGAAGACTATGAACTGGAGGCTCCTCCAGGATCTTAAAGAATTAATAAAAGCATGAAAATTTGGGGTTCACCTCAATGAGGCCTCCCACTGGCATCTGACATATCTGTAAGTACCACACTACTGGTCTTAGATATTAAAGATTGCTTCTTTCCAATACCACTCCATGAACAAAATTACAAATGCTTTGCCTTCTTATTACCTTAAGTCAATAACTCAGGATCAGCTAACAGATTTGCATGGACCCCGTTCCTTCAAGGAATGAGTAACAACTTCACATTTTGCCAGGAAGCTGTAGCTGACACATTAATACCCTTTATTAAATCAGGCCTCCATATAAACCATTACAAGGATGATCTCTTAACATGGCAAGATAAAAGGAAGATAAAAAACTAACTTTAAAGAATCTTAAGCAACAAACCATAAAAGCCCTAATGAAAAGAAACTTTACCATAGCAGAAGATAAGATCCAACTCATCCCCTGACCCCCCATCACATTCCCAGGGACAGAAATTACCCTAACCTCAGTCAGGCCAGCTAACTCTGTTATTGACTTCGCCAGCCTGCTAACTCTAAATACTGTCCAAAGCTTCTTGGGCAACATGAATTGGCTAAGACCTTTGACTCCCCATACTCACCAGCCCAGCCAATTACAACCTTTATGTGACTTATTTAAAAATGACAAGGAGCCTTCTTCTCCTTGCTCTCTGACACCATCAGCCAGGTAGGCCCTCTGCTCTATTAATAACCACATTCAAAAATGTCTTCCTGTGGCCTTGTTGGACATCAGTGGGAGGAGTGGCTCTCAGGCCTGAGGGGGTTCAATGCCCCAGTGTAGGGGAATGCCAGGGCAGGAAGGCAGGAGTGGGTGTGTGGGTGGGAAAACACCCTCATAGAGGCAGGGGGATGGGGGATGGGATAGGAGGTTTCTGGAAGGAAGACCTGGAAAGGGGATAACTTTTGAAATGTAAATAAAAAAAAATCCAATAAAAGAAAAAAATGCCTTCCTGGCTCACTATGACTCACAACAGTCAGTAAAAGTCCTTATGCTCAATTCCTCTCGCGAAGGTGGTAGAAGCCTTATATCAACCTCAGAGGATCCTCGAATGGCTCCATACACCAATAGGAGGAGTGACTTTGTCTTGGTCAGGGTTTCTATTCCTACACAAAACATCATGACCAAGATGCAAGTTGGGGGAAGAAAGGGTTTATTCAACTTCCACTTCCACATTGCTGTTCATCACCAAAGGAAGTCAGGACTGGAACTCAAGCAGGTCAGGAAGCAGGAGCTGATGCAGAGGCCATGGAGGGATGGTACTGTCTTGTTTCCCCTGGCTTGCTCAGCTTGCTCTCTTATTGAACCCAAAACTACCAGCACAGGGATGGCACCACCCACAATGGGCCTTCCTACCCTTGATCAGTAATTGAGAAAATGCCTTACAGCTAGAGCTCATGGAGAGGCATTTCCTCAAGGGTGGCTCCTTTCTGTGATATCTCTAGCTGGTTTCAAGTTGACACACAAAACCAGCCAATAAAGACTTGATTACTAAATGAGGTCAATGTTCCTTCAAACCCTGGTAAGGACAGGAAGAGAACACACTTTACAAATCATAGGTAAAGAGCCTGATGTGATTGTTTTACCCTTCCCCCTCCCAAAGATCCAATGGCTTCTACAAAACCACACAGTTCCTTTGCTAATAGCCTCATTGGCTTTCCAGGACAAATAGATAATCACTACCCCAAGGATATGTTTCTGGCAACCATACCTCTTTTGGTTGGCTCCCACTTCATTTATCCTCCTGATCCCCTATCTTATTGGTTCCCATGGCTTTCACAGATGGGGGGCATGGTGACAAGGAACCACTTACTGGATGTATTGAGGAGATGGTAGGACTGAGTCCCATCACTTCTTCCTCCCAGACAGATCTCCTCAATTCAAGGAACTGTATGCCATCTTTCTGATTCTCACATACCCTAAAGAACCATTTAACCTGTATTCAGACATTTATGTAGTTAATCTACTGCCTTGTCTAGCCTGCTCCTATGTCAAGCTTGATGGTAAACCTCGCTCCCCTTTACTAACAAAAATTTCAAATATATTCCAAACAAGAGCATGCCTCTGTTTTTGTCAGCCATATATGGTCACACTAACTCCTCCCTTTGTCCCTCTCTAATGGGAACACCTGAACTGATAAAATTGCCACAGCTGGGCCTTCACTATGTTGCCTGCGCCTCACTCCATCAACTGGCACACATCAACCTGAAAGAGCTACAAATTAAATTCCCCAACACCCCCATAAAACACCTCCAATGTATTCTTAAAACTTGTTCCTCTTGTGCCTCCCTAATTCACACTCCTGCTATACAACATTGGGCATTAACCCTAGAAGCCTCAAAGGTCAACACCCTTGGCAAATAGATGTTACCCATTTCCAGTCATTTGGTTAAAAAGAAAATGGCCCGGCATTCACGAACCTCCAGTTTAAAACTTTCTGTGAGACTTGGAAAATCGCCTACCACACTGGCATCCCTCATAAGTCCCAGAGCCAAAAGAACACATCAAACACTAAAAAAGCAACTAGTCAAATAAGCACAAGGTTACCTGCCATGGAGCATTCAGTTAAACCTAGCACTATTCACAATGTGCTGAATGTCTATGCCACCCAGAACAAATCCCCTACTGTCTGTCACTGGAATGAAACAGCCACACACGCCATCCATCCTGCTCTGATGGAAGGACCCATTTGGCAGGTGTTGGAAGGGACCAAACACCTGCTAATGATTGGAAGGATGTTCACTGCTGTGATCCCACAGGATCAACTCCACCCTAGCCAGCAATGTCTGAAACAATCTCTCCAGTCAGAAAGGTGATATGGAGAAGACAAAGAGGAAATGGCACAGACACCCAAGGGTAAGCAACTGGATCACCTGGAAGGACAATCATGACCTCAATGACACAGTCCCATCTAGCTGTCTCCCAAGCCTCTTTCTCTGTTATACTAATGGCCGTTTTACTCTGCTTAACACCAATGCCTTGGCCAGCTCCACTCCTCCTAACACAATGTTTTGGCAGTTTTATGACAAGATTTTTTTGTCAGAGGAGAAATCAGATAATTGGGAACAAAGACTGATCACTGACAGAATGCCAACCACCCCTAGAGATTTTAATGCACTCAAATGACAGTGGGATGGGAGGTGCACTACAACTGAATTTACTTGCTTTCCTTTCCCCACAAACAGACCCATTATGCTTCTGGAATGTCGACACCTATGGAGACCATTACTGCTATTCTTGCAGAATAAAGTGTGAGCTCATTTGAGCATCAGCAGGTGCAATGACAGGACATAAAAGGCTGCTCTATTTAGTAGAGAATGACATGCCCTACTCTATGGTATATATTACAGATCCTTGGCATGATCAATGATGTACTGGAATAATGGGCAAGTTTTACACAGGTGAATTTATTAGATACCCTGCTGCTGACTTCCATATCTCTAAACAAGTTGTGCCCACAGCTAAGCTTGTACTGACTCATCACAACTTTGCTCTACAGGAAAAACAATTGGAGGAACAAATAAAATCAACAACATCCTAGAATAGATACGTATACTATGTTGTGGACCTTCCCCCATTTACCACACACCTGACCTCTGATTATGTTATCATTTTTACGCTTGTCCCTTGACTTACATCATTTCTCTGCTGACAGATTCTGCCATTGTCAGGATTGCCACAAACCAAATTTTGGTCTACTACCAGGCCTTGGGTTCCCCTGATACAGAAGATGGGTTCCTTAATGCTTGCAATGACACTTCTCCATTATAATATAAAACAGGGGGAGATGTGGGGAAACCCTGATAATCAAGGTCACATTCTACTATATAGTTCTAGAGCTTCTTTGAGCTTGGGACAAAATGGAAGACTCCCTTTACCAATAGGGATTTCCCCTTTACTGACCTCGTCTGGGAAACTCAAACCCTCTACCTCCACCCCACCCTCTGCCTGCAGAATGATCTTGTGAGATTACAGGTTCAGCTCCCCCCCCCCATAAGAACCTGTCCAGCAGGCAACTGCAATTCCTGAAATGCCTCTCCATGCAAATGAGGCATTCTTTAGTATTCTGACTAAGGATACTTATGCACCCTGTAAATACCTGTTCCCTGCCCCCTTCCCAAAAATATATAGCCCATGATTTACCCCAAATAAAGTTAAGTTGCCAATCTGAGGCTGATCCCAGAAGTCTGTCATTCTGTAATATTCATGGACTGTCCAAAACTAATCCTTCAACTCTTCTTACATTTTTCTCCTGGACCTGTGGCCAACAGCCCCCAGGTTGAAGGACAAACCACAAAGACCTGCCAGAATTCCTGAATCAAAAAAAATCAGAAAGAATAAGACACACACACACACACACACACACACACACACACACACGAGTGAGAGAGATCCCAATTCTTCACAAGTTCTTAAGTTCATAGAAAAGAAATTCCTAGATTAGGAGAGATAGTATGTCTCAAGGAAAAATTATATGTATGATATGATATATATGCTATATTATATTATATATATATAATTATATATGTGAGATGCGCATACACACATATATATACACATATGTATATATGTGTATATGTGTGTGTGTGTGTGTGTGTGTGTGTGAGAGAGAGAGAGAGAGAGAGAGGGAGAGAGAGAGAGGGAGAGAGAAAGAGAGGCCACTTCTTTTAAAAAAAATTCATCCAAAGTAACTGTTTTTTTTCTTTATTTAAAACTAGAAGTAATTTCATCATTTAGTAAATTGTGTGCTCTTGTCTTGGAAATTAAATGCATTCAAAGGCCTAAGTATCTTGGAAAGCTACTTCATAATTGAATGTGCACAAGTCCAAAACACAAGCAATAACCATGGGTGAAACTTTTAAAGAGGGCCTCATGTTTATGTTTTCAAAGTAAAACTCTGTGGGTGTTTTAAATTACATCAAAGCACATGTAAACTGATGTAGCTATGTTGAAGTTAGTCAGATAAGTGCTGCATTTCTCAAAATAAAAACAAGCCATTATTTCTCTGGGTAAAGATATGGGTATTAGAGGGCAACAAATGTCTGTTTTTTGTTTTTGTCAAAAGCCAGCTTCAATACCATCAGGTAAAACAAGGAGGGCCAAGTGTGGAGTTGGCCACTGGGCCCAGTGCTGATAGCAACCTAAAGGCCAACACTGGTAGTCCTGACCAGGACTATTCACTTTGCAACTGGCAGGAGCAATTGCTAATGGCAGCCAGTGACTAGAGAAAAGAAAGAGGGAGAAAAAAAATCACATACACAGACACACACACACACACACACACACACAGAGAGAGAGAGAGAGAGAGAGAGAGAGAGAGAGAGAGAGAGAGATACAGAGATACAGAGAGAAAAAGTGGATGAAGCAATGTAAGCTCAAACAACTAGCTTCACACACACATATCCAGACAGACATATTAGATGAGGCAAAGCTCCAATAAACTGGTCCCAACAAATTAATTTTCTCTTAGCCTTTTTATATCATCTAAGACTAAGTTCTCTTTATAGGAAAAAGATTACCTCATAGCCACAAGTTACATATTCTCTAAAAGCAATCACCACAAAAAATCTTTAAAAACAGATTAAAATCATTACACAAATGAAATTACAATAGGATTATTGATTATGTGTTCCTCTTCTGAAACTCATACCTTACTAAACATTTCCCATTTATCTTTTTCTCCATAAGTTCATTGTAACCACAAAGCAATAATTCTTTTGTCATTGATTCACAAATTTTAAGCAAGCCAGTCTATAGTAGCAAGCTTTTCCTATGCTTAGCCAGTGACAATTTTATTTACCAGGAAACAGATCATCATCTATCTTATGTCTTACTTTTGAAGTATTATCAGCTAAACTGGCTAATCATCTATTTTTTATTCTTATATTCATAGTATAATTATTTAATCTTTATTCATAACCCTGACTTTTTATAGTACACACTGAAACCTGTGGTCACATCCCTAGATCACAAGATCCAGGAACTCAGACCCAACCTAGAATGAATGTTTTCTTTGATCATTAACTTGTCCCAAGCCTATTCTTTTCTCTTCCAAATACAATTCCATGCTTATAATGCATGAAAGCATGCTGTACTCCTTTTCTAACCTATATAATCTACACTATTCTACAAGACTCATTCTGCTCTTAATTCTAACTTTATTATATGTTTCTGGTGATATAAGTTAAACCATCTTCTTAAACATTCTATCAGTTATTCTAACTTGCTAACACTAAGTAAAATCAGGAATTCTGTAAAATCTAAATATTATTTTATGAAAGTTCATCTTCATGTTGATCTACAGGAAAATTGCCCAATAGAGTGTGCTATCACCCGGGAAGTTGGGTTAAAACCCAGGAAGTAATCACACTAGGCTATAGCAGTCTCCCTATGCCCAATCACATCATGCCAGATATATGAAGAATGCAGCAATGACAAACATGCTGAGGCATGTCAGTAGCAAGAAGTAATCCTGGGACAAAGCTTCTGTGGCTGTGCTTCACCAGGGAACACCAATCAGAGTTATGTAAAATGGTGGGCTATCTCCAGGATCCTCACTTATCCACTGCAGCTTCTTCTGCATGGCTCGCACCATGTTTCAGGTTGGCTTAGTTTAGTTTGGTTTTGCAGTCATAAACACCAGTGACTGTCACATGAGTATTAAAGTTATAAGCAAATGAACTGTATTCATAAGGTGAAAAATTTAATATAGAAATGCAAATCACTATAACTGGCAATTGTAGATACCCTATTTTAAAACTGTAGTAATATCAAGTTCTGCAAAGTTTAAATTATTATAACAGATGAAAAGATTTTAAAAGCCAAGAGCCAGAGGATCAGGAATTTTGCTGTGAGATTGTATTTCCTCACAATGTCAGAAGCTACATCCACAAAGCTTTACCAACATGACTGCCTAAACATGATTGAACATGGACAACATCAATAAACAGGCTTTGACCTTATAAATAGCAACAGCAACAATAATAACAATCACAACAACTACAGATAAGAATCCTGAGAGCAGGCGAAATAGTCTTCTCTAGAGAAGAGCATACCAATTGTTCATCTAATACCAAATGGTCAGCCCTAAAAAATATTCCTATGTTGAGGGACTGCATTATAGGTAACTACAGGGAATTGATTTATAAGTGATGATTGTTTAGTTACTTTCATTTTTTCTTTAACCTAAAATGTATTAGGCTTTATTATGGCACTGAGATCTTGAATAGTAATGATTAATACTCTTTACTTTCCCTAGTAGTAGTCATATTGTTCATGCCCTAACAATATGACTACATTCCCTATATAGTAGATATAGTGGTCACATGAATTCATTCCACAGACATTAATGTCTACTTTTATGTAGTATATTCCTCTCTCATCAAAGTAGAATTATTGCTTTTGGAATTACAAATGTCAGGATTTTAATACTCAAATCCTTAATTATTCAGGATTACTAATTGTAGGATTTTAGAAAGTATGGATTTAAACATCCATGATAGTATAACTATGGATTTAGGGAAGATACCTTTTTGGTCTATGGAAAGAAATTTGGCTCTATAGCATAAAACCTTCAGCTGTAATTATATCATATATATATCAAAGACAAATATTACCCATATCAGTATAAAAATTAAACACATTGGTTCTCTAATTGAAGAAGACCAAAAAAAGCATAAATATCTGATAAATGTTACTTATTATAGAAATTATATAGTCATTTTTATCCATCTGGTATATTTTGAGTATATACTCTTATATTGCCTTTTATAATAACACTGCTATACAATTTTACTCTGATATGTCTCTCAGTTTCCCTCTAAGTTATACATTAAATTTACCCATTAACCAGAGGAGGAAACAGAAACTTCAAGGAAGTAAACAACATAGCTATCATTAAGCAGCAACCAAGAGTTTTTTCCTGGTTGCTTTAGTTCATTTATGCTGTTATAACAAAATATGTGAAAGAAAATAGATAATTTATAAGAAAAAGAACTATCACACCATTTTGGAAACTAGAATTCTAATATTAAAGATTTAGATCCTGATGAGGAATTGTTACTGCATTCTCTTTTAGGGATATATGCCTTATTCTCACATGGAGAAAGGTAAATAAGGAAAAGAGATGGTGCGACTCCATTGCATCTCTTATGTAAGGACACTACTCTCATTTTTAAGAGCTCTCCTGTGATGACTTACCTAAATGGCCAAATTCTTAAGCATCAGTTACTTGAATTCATCAATTGAGTATATTTCAGACTATAGCACTTAACATTCATTTGGTTTTATAATATCCCCAAATTTCAGCACAGCTCTATGGTGATCTGTTTCTCGGTACTACAAAATATTCACATTATTCACAGGAAAGAGATGAACAGTCCTTAATGACTTCATATAACTTTGTAAAGAATGCACTTAATGGCTGGACTAGATGGTTCAGCAAGCAAAGTTGTTTTCCCCAAGCCTGACAACCTAAGTTCTATGTCTGAGTTCTTTATGCTACAAGCAAAGAGCTGAAACCCACAAGTTGTCCACTGACTTTTATGCATGTGACATATCATATATGCATTGACACATACACATACAATAAAAATTAACATAATTTTTGAAAGAAACAACTCTATAGAGAAAAGTGGGATCATTAAAACACAAAAAATAAAACATTCATAGAAAAGGCAACAGTTGATTATATATTTTATAAAATATATCACAAAATAAACCTAGTAACAAGAACAAGTCTTAGGGAATTTGTCAATAACAGAAGCTTCATTGCCATTACCCATCACTCCTAGAGTCCACCTAGGAGTTGCATACTACTTCATGGATTGCTCCTGTATGTGTCAAATATCTCCAACAGCAAGTAGTTGTGTTACTCAGTCCAAGACTTGTTTCTCTACATAGGAATATTCTCAACTTCATGACAGGCAAGTCAGAAGGGTGAAAGAGTCACCACCTGAAGTGCAAACTTATAGTTTCTTTGGAAAGTTAGTTATGTCAAATTATGAATCACAAGGGTAGAAGAATGTCTTGCTAAAGCAGCCACATGAAAGAATGTTTTCCTGAAACAGACACAAGTGAAAGGATGTCTTACATAGCAAACACGTGGAAGGCTGTGATGAAGGAGTCTAAATATGACCACACAGCTAATGGGAAATGAGCACTGAGCATTGGTTTGGTTTGCCCCATTTGGCTATTCTTCGCTAACAACATGCATGTATTGGTTCACCTTACATAGCATTGTTGAATTCAACTTGTGGTAATGTTGCCACTGAGAGAAGCTTACCTAAGAACTTCTCATGAGGTTCCTGAGGAAGTGCTACTGCAGCCTTGCCTCAGGCTGGTTGGCAAGTCTTGCTGCTTCTTCAGGATTGAGCTGTAATTCTTGGTTTGTGCCTGGTGTCTGCTTGCCGAAAGGACTGGACTATAGCTGCTAGTTTGTGTGCTTGTATCTGCCTGCCTAGAGGGCTGAACTAAATGATGCTGAACCATATTTGGTGTTTGCTATAGGAATGAATTGCTGAAAAATGAAAACTAACCTTGCCCAAAGAACTATTGCTGAATAGGTCCACTTCCCCCATATCCTAATAACTTTTCTCTTCTACTACCACTGCTGGGTGGTGGTTAAGAGGAAAGGTTGAACCCTTATTAAAAGAAGGTTGCAAAACAATTATGCCTACAAACACACATGCATACTATGCTATATAAAATAAGAGATGAAAGATAGATACTCCATCTTCCTAGTTGCCCATAACATAATTTTACTGGGTGCTCTGCATAATCTTTCAAGGGTTGCTTGCTAGAGATAGTGAGTAGGCTTGATCAAACAAATTCTATGCTTCAATGATTTTTCCTTTTAGAAAATGAAGATATACAAAGAAAATAAAACAAAATTAGTTACTTGTTGGATTGAGCATCAACTTTTCACAATGGTCATCTTCTTACGAATGCCCCCTTTAGTGGCTGTTTCTCATCTCTTATTTTACTATATTCCACACAAACTTTCCTAAAATCCACTCCAAAATCAACTATTTATACCATGCATCAGACAGTTCTGGTGAAAGCTACCTCATATGCTTCTCTGACAAGGTAACATAGAAACACTCTTCTATGAGGTCAAGGAATAAATGTCCATTCACTCTTAATCTGTGATAGCTTGTGATCAACATAGAAGAGATCAAGTCATGACAAGAAACAGCCCTCCCTGGCCCTTTTGAGAGACACTTCTCAGCTGAACTTCTCAGCTAAACTACAAAGAAATGCTTGATTTAGGTGTACTAATCAGTATTCTCTGAAAAGCTTCCATTCATCACCCAGCATCAACGTCAGACATGTGACTGAGTTCAAATAATTGCAGTTCCAGATCAGAAGCCAAGTACAGCAGATCAACTCTCATTGAGTCATGACTAAATTTTTAATAAGGAAGAAAATGAATACCAGCATTGTCTTCAGTCACTAACCTTTATAGTGGTATGTTAGTCAACAATGAGTAATTGAGACATACCTGAATTCTCCCCTCAAGGTCTGCTTTGTGGAGAAAAATCAAACCAAGAATATCCAAGGTCATTTATTCACCTAGAAAATTTCAGTAAGTAAAACATAAAACTAATGATTGACTTAAAGTCTATACTGTGTCCATGATATTTGATTAACTGAGCAGTCAGTAGAGTAAGTATTTTCTCTCTTAAATAAAAACCCCTAAAGTCAGTGAGAGAAGAAGGCAAGCAGGGAACAGGGAACGTGTACTTCACAATTCCTGCTATACAATTGATAATAAATCTGAATCCAAAATCCAGAGTGATTATGCCTATTCTCAACTGTGATAGTCTAAGTTCTACCCATGATTTTGTGATTTTATCAGTTTCAATGAGAAGAAAACTTAAAGAATACTTCTGCAAAGAAGAAAAATATAAGTAGTTAATTATAGGTTTTAAATTTCTGCTTTCCATTAGAGTATTCTCAAATGAGCAATAAAATCTAGTCACATTTTCAATGAATTACAGATTTTTCAAAATGTGAACAATGATTCATCTAGATTTTGATCTAATGTGGACTTAGAAAGTAATGTTTCTAACAAAAGATAGAGAGATAGAAACATAAATTTTATGTAGAATCTTGACCTAATAGAGTTGTCATCTTAAGAAAAATAGATTACGGAAAAAAAAAAACCCATAAACAGAAAATTTTTTCAACCAAAATGTAGTCATAGTCACACTACTAAAATAATATTAACAGGCAATTCCTGTTATAATATAATCCTAAACATACTACCTACCACTTTAAATCCACTGCAGCACACTCAAATAAAGACCAGCTCAAGGAATTAGCACATGAAAAGAATAAATCTTTAGTTCCTTGAACTCCTCTGTTGATTATGAACAGAGTTCTATTGTGACTTCCAGGAGGTTAACTACAATGACATCAGTTTCAAAGGTATAAAACAACAACTCCATCAAATCCTTCAATCTGTCACTGTGACTTTCTTTATAAAATATGCTGCTGCACCTATTTAGTAAGTGTATCTCACCTACCTGGATTTCTTTTGACAAATTTATTTTTTAAATTAAGATTTGTTTTAATTCTATTATGCAAATTTTAGTATTTATCTACTTTATCTATGAACAATTTAGATGCAAGCAGATATTTTCCTTAACTCATACATATCCTTGCCTAGTAAAATGGACCTTAAAATTTGTTTCTAGCCTATTTTTCCATGTTGAAACAGAATTATGATCTATAAGAGCAACTTTAAAATGTTAATGGATTGAAACCAAATTGAGAAAGAAGAAATGTTTGAGATATTTCACTAAGTGACATCAGGTACACTTATCTTGGTTTTGTTTTGTTTTCAATAAGTTATTAAGCATATGCTCATAAATATGTTAAAAGTGCCACAAACTATGTGCCCATAGCAATTCCTCCAGAGGAGAGAGAGTAAATGGCATTTTCCTAATAAAAAGGTTGATGTTATTTTTCAGAAACCTAAAATACCACCCTGTTTAGTACCAGTGATTAAACTACTATTTCTATGCATATGTAACTATTTACAAGAGTCATTTATTGAGCACTGAATCTCCTAGAAAGTTTAAGATCCACAAATGACTCCCTCGTCACCTAGTAACTTAGTTCCTGTTGGATAATGGATATTGTTCAGTATTTTAGTAGACACAAACAGAAGTGATAAATCATTTTCAGTTGCATGGACTTACACAGCTGTTACTAAGCCTTCTGAAACTCAAAAAAACATTCCCCTAGAAGTCTTATTTTCAGAAGAAATAGAAAAATCTTGTGTTGTTACTAGTGTTTTTATGGATTCCTGTAGAATTATTTCGGCCTTTGTATTACTGGTAATTGAACCCAGGGTCTTTTCATGTTAGGAAGAGCACCTCCACAGAGCTTTATCTCCATCCAATCACTTCCTCTGGAAGTTTTGACACATAATACTGTTATTAGACTTGGTACTTCTGAATATCTTGTCTGAGCTAATACAGCACAATAAGAGGAAATATAATTTTCTAGTCAGAAATTTGCTAGTGATGATTATGGCCAACAGGTACCGAGCTCATGATAAGTTTGCATTTTCTCCACAGGGGAACAAAAGGTAGGGAGTCTTTGTATCTGCTTCTTTTATGATTACTATGAGACTCAAATGCTGGCAGCACTTACTTCAAAGTGATAAAATGATGCATAACTTTACTAGTGTATAACAAATTATTTGCCTGACCCTAGAGAAATTAACACTCAATGTATAACTACATCCTCACCTAGGAAAGCTCTTTGGATGTTACACTACTGTTTCTTACTTGATACCAGAACCTTACATCCATCTGAAGTTCCTTCTGCAAATCCTCTGTAAATTCTAGAACTACCTGGAGTTCCCAGGGCATTGACAACCAGTCACTACAGCTGAAGAAAAGAGTTACCCAAACAAATGTATCTGGTTGGAACAAGAAATAGTAAACAGGTTAAAGAGAACCAAATAGCAAAACTTTTGACTTATTTACCCTTTAAATTTTACCTTCAAAATTACTCTTAAAGTTATATGTAAGTAAGGATTTATTCTCCACCACACAGCACACAGCACAAACTTTATTGTTTAATAGATGCACAAGGTATCATAAATGTTGCATAACTAAATTAGAGAAATTTTTGCCCATTCAAATGTCTACTCATCATGTCTTCTAAGATTTAGAACTTGCTCAATAGGAAACAAAGTCACTGATGGAAGAATGATAATTATGAATTCAAATGAACATAAGAGCCCCACCAGGAGTTAACATTTTAGGCTAACTTATTTCTATCATAACGTAAATAAATGGATGTCAGGTACTTTGCTTCTATTGAATAATGAAGAAGGGGTAAGATGACAAAGACTAGTGATTCAGATACGTCCTTTTTTGTTTAATTTTAATGCAGTTTAAAATAATCTGAGGTGAGATTCTTTCAGAATACAATTGTATCTTTGTGCATCCTAAGAGGAAGTAGATGAAACACAATAGACAGATGAAATTATGACATTAAAAAATAATGGCATTGTAAGAATTAGTCTGCTAGAAAGTAATAGCATCTTCCTTCATTACTAATAATGTGTCACATTCCTAGAAACCTACCTCCATGGGACATAAGATAAAGGCTCAAGTATAGATCATGTTTGAAACTGACAATAGAATGCTCAGTAATATTTCTGGAAGCAGAGATAAGCTTAATGTGTAAGAGCTAGAAATAACTCTAAGCTCAGATCTGAGGAAGAAATTCATTGCAAGATGATCCCTCACCATCTCTCTTCAGTTTTTCTTCTGATACTCATATTTACCTTCCTCTTTTCCTTTATATCCATTAATGTGGAATAGATGTGTGTTTTCCTTTACCTATGTCCATGGTTGTAATGAATGGTGCATGTAAGATGGTCTTTCATGACAAAACCGTCTCACATAGTCACAAATAGCAGAGATTATGAAATAATCTTTCCCATTAACTACTTTGCCCATCAACTCAGCTCTACTTATAAAATACCCTATCTAAAAGGAAATCTATCCTGGCTTTTCTCCCTCCTTAGTCTACCCTCAAATCCTTGCACAAAGGTTTCCTAAAATATAGGGGTATTGTTTGGATTTTTGTTTTGTTAGTTTTTCTTTTGCCTTGGTCTTGGTCTTCATACAATCATGCCTGGTAGTCTATAATCTTAGTTCTTGGAGGTGCGGCAGGAAGATCATAAATTTGAGCCATATTTATAAGACCTCATCTGAAAAAAGGAAAAGAAAAAGTCAGGAAGAGGATGTATGTTAGTTTTAGAGTTTTGTCTGTCTCATGCTAGTTTCTAAGTACCATCTTCAGCACCAAAAAAAATGGCAAAATTGCCATGTTTTAATCTTGTTTTCCAATTATGCATAAAGTTTCATTAAATTGTTGGCTTTTATATCAACATCTTACTCAGTGTAAATGAGTTGTTATTGCAAAGTAATTGGAAGATAAACACCTAAAAGGTAAACAAATATACTCAGTGCTTGAATAAATGAATAAATTCCATTGCAACATTTAAAACAATTTTAAAGATATCTCTAAATGGATAAAGTATGCTGAACACATATACATATATTCATATATATGATATGGTTAAATGGTTTTAAGTAATAAAGTATCATCTCTAAAATTTGAGATGCAGAGAAGTACTAATTACAAATATGTCAAAGAGGGCAAAGAGTCCAGGGAGCCCTGTCACAGACTCTGGAATGCACAAACTTGAGTAATGTATAAGTGGCTATGCAGCCATCATAAAGGATATGGGCTTCAAAGTCAACACATACGCTTAGGATCACTAAAAATTTTTCCTTACACTTCTCAGTGTCAGGTTGAATGGAACCAATAGATCATCAGATATACACTTTGGAGTTGGTTCATCTTTTAGATAACTATTTTTGGGTACCTACATATGCTTTCTGTTTTACATTTACATGATTCATTTCCTTTTGTTTGTTTTTGTTTGTTTGTTTGTTTATCGAAACAGAGTTTCTCTGTATAGCCCTGGCTGTCCTGGAACTCACTCTGTAGACCATGCTGGCCTCGAATTCAGAAAGCCATCTGCTTCTGCCTCCCAAGTGCTGGGATTAAAGGTGGAGCCACCACTGCCCAACTCCATGTATAATTTCTAACATTATTGCATGTTCTTATATACTGTAAGCCTATTAGAATAAATTCAAAGGAACTGAGATATTAAGACAATCAACTTTACTTTCTCTTTGTAAATGTTCTCAAAAGCACACATGTTATAAAAGTGCAAGCAAAATGTTTTCTCACTTCATAATTTTTCTTGAAATCTAACTCACCCATAGTGATTTTTGGTTCCTAACACCTATGCCTGTTTAATTCTGGAAATAAGAAATTAGTAAACTATCTGAATGTTTTTCAATAACTTCAAACATCCATATAAACTTCAGACAAGTTTCTGTGTCCCTATTAAACAATAGTATATTATATTTATGAAAAGTTATTTAGAATTTTAATAGATAACACCTAGAAAATAAACTAAAAGTAATTAGGGAGATTTACTACCTGATTCTCTATGATCTTTATGGTGAAACCAAGGAAAGTAAACATGTCCTCAGACTTATCTTCAAACAGACACAAAGTTTGGAACTCATTCTTCCTAACACTCTACATTTATTGTAATATTAGATAATTGTCTATTTATCCAAAGTGTCACCTCACGCTTGAAATTTCTCATGGGGAATTTTATCTTTTAAAACTTTTGTGTTCCCTAAAGCACTCTAGTGCTCAATTAGCAATTGCTGAAATTTTGTAATTCTTTTCTCTAAATTTGAACTCCTAGCAGCTGTGTCAGCATGCATAAGACCTATCTAAGCTCACACCAGACAGGATCTAGCATAGAGTGGGGATGTGAGAAAGAAGCCTCATCCCCAGGTAAGAAGCAAAGTGTTATTTAAGAATACAGTTCCTTGTAGGACTAACTTTAATACATGGTCACATGCCCAAGAATATATGAGTAACACAAGATGTACTAAATGGGTGAAAATAAAAAGAATATATATAAAAAAACACATGAGTTGAGTGGGCTTGGAATGGAGGGAGTAGATCTGATAAGGGATGGTAGAGGGGAGTGGATATGCTCAAGATGCAATGAATGAATTTTTAAAGAATAGAATATTTTAAAAATTTGTCTGTGTTCTCAGGACTATATTAAACTTTCATGAACCACAACTAAAGAAAGCGTCAGTATACTGAACTTAGTATTATGTTCTTCAAAAACTTGGGGAATATGCTTCCTTGTGCACATAATAGTTTTATTTCAAGAAAATGCTTGTCTTGTGCTATTAAGCTTTGAAGCCCCAAGCTAACTTCTTGGAATGTATTTCAAATGCATGAGCTCTAAAGCAGGAAATTAATTCTACCTTACCTTCTTATGAGCAGAAAAGATAAATCTATCACTTACAAATGATAATGATCAATTTCATAAAATCTAGCCAAATCTCAGGCAAACTCAAGACTAATAAGAGGAGCATGCAATGTTATTGGATACATCAACTTTAGAAAACAATAACACTATGGTGTATCAAGGTCAATTAGAAAAATATATTCAGATATTAAGATGTAGTAATTAGAAAACCAAATTTAATATAAAGGTCTAGTAATAATTACTTTCATTACAACTACGCAAGACCACTACAGAAAAACTATTTGATGAAACAACATTTTTTAGAAAACTTGAATATGTGAATAACATTGCCTATCCTTAATAGGCTGACTTATTATTAAAAACATCATTTACACAAATTATCCTATATATTTAAAGTAATGTTAATAAAGATTTCAGCTGGAAATGTATCCAGAAATTTACACTTGTACAAGTAACTTTAAAAATAAGAATTTAAAATAATTTACTCTACCAGATAAGGGCTTCTAAACATCAAATAAAAAGGACAGATTATTTTTCATGCACAGATGAACACATACACCACTGATGCAGAAAAATGTGTCACAATAGATCTATGTGGGTGATGTACAATGAAGATGGTATCACATACAAATCAAGAACAAAGGATACATATCTGGAAAAAACTGGAGAAAAAAAAACCCTGGTTTTCTGTACATCAACTGACAAAAATTTTGACTTCACGTAAATGAAAGATATGTTGCATGGGCTACAGAGATAGCTCAATTGATAAATTGCTTTAAATAATGTGACAACCTGGACTCAATAAAAAACCCATATTAAAAGGCCAGATATGATGGTATGTACTTGTAATTCCAGCATTGTCAAGATTTGCTGTGATGACTATTCTTAGTTGTCAACTTGACTGTATCTGGAATTAACTAGAACTCAAAAATGGAAGGCATATCTGTGAAGGATTTTTTGCTTAATCTGAAGTAGGAAGATCTACTTCTAATCTGGATCTTTCAGATAAGAATGCAAACCTTTAATCCAAATCTTTCATCCAAATCTAGTCTGGGCTACATCTCCTACTAGAAGCTTATATAAGAACATGGCAGAAACAAGCTTTTATTCTTTGCCTGCATGTTTTTGCCTAACTAGCAAGTCCATTCCTTTACTGGTATTGGAGCCTATTTCTTTGGGATTCCATTGTCTAGTGAAGATCAGCTGAAACATCCAGCTTCATGGAATAAGCAGCTAGTGGATTCTTGGGACTTTCCATTCATAGTCCAGTCATTGTTGATTGTTGGATTTAGTTGTACCACAGCCTGCAAATCATTATAATAAATCATACATATATATATGGGATTTTTGTATATATATGTGTGTGTATATACATAAATATACATATATATGTATATGTATACACACACACACATATATATATATGTATATATATATATATATATATAGAGAGAGAGAGAGAGAGAGAGAGGAGAGAGAGAGAGAGAGAGCGAGAGAACAAGCATTTTGCACATATACAGAGAGAGAGAGATTAGAAACTCTGTCTCAAAAAATATAATAACGAAGTGGTTAGCTCTTAAGGGACAACATCTTTAGCCATCTTCTAGCCTACAGATACATATGTACCCCCTCATTGATACAAACATTTACATACAGACACACAGACATACATTCACCCACAAAGGCAAAAAACAATAAAAGTAATAAAAAATAGCCACATAATCTTGAAGTGGGCAATGATCCAAACAAAAAAAATTAGTACAATTAAAAATGTGTTTTAATATGTAAAATAAACAATTTGATCAACAAAGAAATCATTAAGCAGATAACAGAACAGCAGAAGTCATTTATATTATCTAAAGTTGATATACTACAAGTATTTTATATGGAAGCAAGAAGGAAAACTTATATAACTCCATAAACAGTGAGTAAATAAAGTGAACACATTACTGATTCAACAGGAGATACACTACCAATTTGAGAAATGTAGTACTTTAATATAAGAAACTGATCAGCAACATTTATAAATTTTGATTGACAAATCCAATTAGCAAATGTTATAAAACTGGTATTCCTGTTATTAATGGTATGTTTAAAAAGAAAATATAAAAGTTCTCTCTCTCCTCTCTCTCTCTCTCTCTCTCTCTCTCTCTCTCTCTCTCTCCCTCTCTCTCCTTCTCTCTGTTGTTTAACATACAGACCAGTTTGGTGTTTCCTACAGCATGGTAGGATTGAGAACATCAGACTTCTGACATGGGAAATCACGGTTCCAAGCCATGTGTTCCACAAATAGAAGTGGGAACTAAATAATTTTTCCTGATATTACTTTACAAATCATAGAATATTAATTTTGCCATGTGTCTTTGGTCAAAACAGTAAAAAACCTGTCCATATTTAAGGAAAGGATAAAACCCTTCTTAATGATGGTGAATAGCAAGTGTCTAAAAGAAAGTCTAGGATGAAAACCTGTGGCAACATTTGTACAATGTTACCTGTCATAGTTATATAACTATGTTAGGAATATACTGTTAAGATAGAGATATTCTAATAGATATTCTAGAAAATAACCTGCAAGTACTAAAACAAATAGAGTATACCTATAATATTTGACCCCAAATTTTCATTCCCAAGCTTTCATTTCATACATATCATAGAACATTCCTCTCATAGTATGTAAAAAGTACAGTTACAGTGCATTTATCACAATATATTTGAGGTGGCACTAAGCACCAGGAATCAATAAGTGAGTTGGGACAAACAAGTATATCATATTACTAAGTAACAGTTTGAAGCAAACAGGTAGGTGCATACACAACTACATGAATATCAAAAGTCGTCATGTCAAAATGTAAGAGAGAGTGATGCACAATCCAATTACTATTTCTGTTTATTAAAATTTATATACACAAAACAATACATATATTCAAGAACACAGGTAAAATTTAAAACAGGTCTCAACCAATTAAATATTTGCTTATGAACATGGGAGAATACTACAATGCAGACTAAAGAGAGAAGCAAATTACAGTAAAAAACAAAAAACAAGCACAGACATTGAATTGCTGAGTGGCATGTCAAAGGAATATAATGCATGATTCTTACCTTGTGCATCTGATTTAATAATAATCTCCAAATGCAAAGTAAGAACCTAGAAATTTAGAGTGAAATTTCCACCATGTTAAGTGTATTTCTGTAACTCAGATTACTAATTATTCAAACATAGATGTTGAAGTCCAGTCAACAACTTAGCATCAGTAAGAACGTACAATCAGGAATTCTTTCTCAGAAGTCTTCAATTTACAGATGATCTGAATGTGACTTCACTTGAGACTAACACAAAAATTCATCAGAGTGTGGAGTCCAGTCCCAATGGATACATCTACAAAACTTCTTCCACACCTAACTCTCAGGGAACATTGCAGAAAAAATCTGGAAAGACTATAAAAATCAGAGTCAGGGAGTTTGCTGTGAGATTGTGTCTCCTACTAAAGCCAGAATCTACATCTATAAGGTCTCAGCAATATAGATATACAAATGTAAACTGAACAAGAACAATACCGATAGTCGTCCAAAAATGTAGAGAGAAATGCCCATACACAAAGGGCTATAGGCATGTAAGGAAGGAATATTGAAAGGAGAAATATTCTTCCTCAGAGAAGAGTATACAAATTGGTTGTTCAACATCAAATGGAAAACCCTGAAATTATGCATACAAGTAACATTATAAAGACTAAATAGGTTGTATTTATACATTTAAGAATATACACATGAATATATATATATATGTATGTATGTATATATATGCACATAACAACAATTAATGAAAAAAGGCTATGAATTTGCAAGAGAGCAAGGAGGGTTTATGTGAGGGTTTGAAAGAAATAAAGGAAGGGGTTAATGATGTAATTATAATCTCAAAAAATAATGGAAAATCTTACTGGCAATTTTGTGTTTTTCTATTCTATCTCCAAAGGTTTGGTGACTCCACAATATTCATTTCCAGATTCCAAATTCTAAAACACTCCAGAAAACAAAAGCAGTTTTTCATTTGGTCAGTTCACTTGACTTGACTGTCATAACCCCACCTGTCTTCCTTGACCCCTTGCACAATCTTCAAAGCTTTCTCTAGAACTTCCTGCTCTTTCCAGGCAAGGTCACATGTTTCTCCTCTGCACTTCAATACCACTCCAAGTTAGAATTTGGCTGTATGTGTAGAAGATATTAAAACACTTCTTGCCCACATACTTTTATCTACACCATTTGATTGAGAAATCATCTATATTCCTCTCCTCAGATATTAAAAACCAAATAAATCCAATACCTAAATTTGTCAGTGTGGTGGATTGAATATGCTTTGCCCATGGGAAATTGCACAGTTAGGAGATGTGGCCTTATTGGGGAGGTGTAGCCTGGTTGGAGGGGGTGTTTCACTTGAGGGTAGGCTTTGAGGCTCCTATGCTCAACCTCCACCAGGTTCAGAAGGGACCTTCCTCCTAACTGTTTGCAAAAGAGAGTCTTCTGCCTGCCTTCCTAGAACTCTTGGTTCCTCAAGTACCATATTGGCCTGATAATGGGTGGAACCTTTGAAAATATAAGCCAGCTTATAAACAATTAAATGTTTTCCTTTATAAGAGTTGCCTTGGTCATGGTATCTCTTCACAGAAATGGAAAAACTAAGACAGTCATCTACTGTACAAAATTGCTGAGTAAAACACTGTTTCAGGGAACACTAATAATGTATCCTTGGATACAAAGGTATATGGGAGGGAAACACATGTCTCTGGTACTGATAGTTAAGAAATAAGCCAAGACATGAAGTCTCTCAAGTAGCCACATTTCTATGTAATCTCACATTTCTATGTAATTGCTTGATGCTGATAGAAAGGATGGCTGTGATAAAACTTACTGCAAGAAAAATAGTGACACGCTGAATACCCAAGTAAAGCACAAAGTTCAGAGTCTTTTAAGTAAAAAAATCTTATATTTTATTAAAGAAAGTGAAAGTATTTTTAAGTAAAATATTTAAATGTTATGGATTAACTGCTTGTTCATATTTGAACAATGAGGCAGTTTAAATGTTCCATCTTTTTCCAGAATACAAACATTTTAGAATAGGAATTTGTTTAAAAATCTTCAAAATATGTCAAGTAAGGCATGGTGTTTTATTTTCCAAATATCAGCACAAAGAGAATCAAACTATTGGGCTTCAAATTATACTTTAATATAGAACTCAATGTCTTTTTATTTGTAAAGAGAGAAACAAGGTAATTTGATGTATTCCTATAGGAGGACATGGCCTAATAAGTAATGTATGTTTGTTTTTGTTTTTGTTTTGGTGTTTTGTTTTGATTTGTTTGGTTTTGTCGAGACAGGGTTTCTCTGTATAGCCGTGGCTGTCCTGGAACTTACTCTGTAGACCAGGCTGGCCTCCAATTCAGAAATCCAGCTGTCTCTGCCTCCCAAGAGTGCTGGGATTAAAGGCGTGCAGCAGCACCACCCGGCTGTAATGTTTGTTTTTAAGTATATCTGTGTAACGCTAATATCATAAGATGCACAATTTAAAAAGGATTTTAAGTGAGGCCCCCAACACATCTACAGGAGAGGACTGCTGGGGGTTTGTGTTTATTCAGAGAAGACGCACCTAACCCTCAAGAGACTGGAGGCCCCAGGGAGTTTAGAGGCCAGGTGGGGTAGGGGATGGGGAGATGGGGGCATCCTCCTGGAGACAAGGGGGCAGGGAGGATGTATGGGATGTGGAACAGTTGGAGGGTGGATTGGCTGGGAGGGGAATAAAATCTGGAGTTTAAAATAAATCGATACATAGATAGATAGATAGATAGATAGATAGATAGATAGATAGATAGATAGATAGATAGATGGATAGATAGAATAAAATGTTCTTTAAGAGACATTTTTGGTGAAACAAAATTCACAAAGGTAGACACACTTTCCCCTAAGGGAAACCTTGCTCAAAGGTATATAGAAAATGGCAAATGAGTAAGGTGGGTGCTATACAAAATTAACCCTCATATTGTCACTATGTACTAACATGACATCTAAGGATTGATTACATTTGGATATTTGATTTTCTATGTTGTTATGAGAAACAAATGCAAATGTACCTGAAAATTCTCCTTAATATATTCAGTGGCCTTAATTCAGAGCTTTTCTTCGATAGTTATGATAAGATTTTATTATTATTTTTTTGTCTCCTGAAAGCCTCAGAGAACAAATTCCACCCTAGCACCTACCCATTGTGATTTCTATTCTCTCTCCCCTCCTCAATGATACATTTTCCTAAGCAATCTAGCTGATGTCTAACTGATAGTGATTCTATTCATTAATGGAGTCCCCTGTCTTAAATAAGGAAATCTATACTGTCTTATTTTTTTTTCCATTGCTCTCAACTCATTATGTCCCACATAGTGGGGGAAAGCAGTCTCTGTAATAGAAAGGCAGGCTTCAAATACTTTGTTCTTGTCTTTATGTTTATCATTTATGTCATAGTTCCTCCACCACAATACTCTCATTTCTGTCATAGTTTATTCTCTCATATCTGGTCACACTTCTGTGTGTCACATGGATGACACCAATCTGAAGTGGCTTAGTTTATAGCCCATGAAATTTTGATGACAGTTAAGTTAATTTTGCATGAAGATCAAGGAGCCAAAGCTACACAAGTCATTCATAAAAATCAGCTTTGCAAGCGAAGGTTAGAGTTGAATTTAACTGGGCCTAGCACTTTGCTTGAGATTATTTCAAATTGATTTTTTTACAGCATATCACCTGTTTAAAACAGTGTTATTCCTTCCAAAAGCTTCATACTTAAAATGGTAACTTTTGTATGATTTATTCATTTATTCAGTCATTGAAAATACAATATTGCCACTTAAAATGAGTTTAGTACTAACTATTTTAGCAGGTGAGAATCTTGGGTTTCCTTTACACAATTATCATATTTTGTTTTCTAAACACAATCTCTTCAATTTCTGAAAGTCTAACAGAACAAGTTAGTAGTTCTAACATAGTTGTTATTGAGATGTAGGCAAGTTTATAATCATTTGTTCATTCATCCATTCATTTATTCACAAAAATTGTGGAGATCTAATAGTTAGTGAATGAAATTTTGAGCCCTCAGAATAGCAGTAGCCTAGTAGCGAATTTTTTTCATTAATCCAAAGAACAAAACATAATATATATATCCTGCTGCATAAAATTGTTCCCCAATCTACTAGCTTAAACAAAACAAACAAACAGAAAACCATGCAGTATTTGAGGATGAGGAATTCAGAAATACATCAGCTTCTTGGTTCAGACTCAAGAGCACTAGGATCAAGATATCAGACATGACTAAAGTCAATTCTGGATTGTGTGGACCAACCCTGGTTATGCCCTGTTTCCATGCCTACCTATAATTAGCATTATTTATTATTTCCAAAGGTGTTCTGGATTGTACATTATATTCATGACTGAATTAGTTAAGAAAACATATCTATAACAGGCCATTTCTAGTATGAAGCCCACCTAGTTTTTCCATTCCATATTCTGTAGATAGTCACAGCCTCCAATCCTAATACTATACAGAGTACATTTCTACCCTTTGTCCTCTGAGTTATCTCCTCAATACAGTAATTCAGATATTATCCCACATTATCCCACATTTTCCTAATTTCTCTCTTGTCTTAACTATCTCAAATCAAGTTATTTTGTTATAACCAGATAACACCAAAAGAAGTGTTATCAATAAAAAGGTACAATAAAAAGGAGAATAGGAGTACTGAAAATAGGAACAACAAATGTACTTAGGAAATACTACTATAGCCCATAATAAATGATGTTGTCTCTTAGGACACAGTTTACAAAGAAAGTGACATGCAATACTTCAATCAACACAAGAATGAAAACATATAGGGCATAATGGTGAATTTGGAAGAGATACAAATATCACAGATGATTCCTGGAATTCTAGGTTATCCAAGTTCTGTGTAATGAGTCTATTAACTGCAACTGGTAGCACCAGAAGAACAGTCTCTACCAAATGCAGTGTAAACTATAAGTTGCTTTTTATAGGATGCTCAAATTGTTTCACTGATCTACATGTATGGTTTATTTCCAGTACCATATTGTTTTTATTGCCATACATCTATAAAATATCTTGAAGTCTAGAATGGCAATCCTTCCAGTATTACTGTTTTTGTTGTAGATCACTTTGTATATTTGGAGTCATTTCTGGTTCATTGTGATTTTTTTCTACTTATCTGAAGAATGTTGTGGTCTAGTGTCCATAGTACCAGAAAACATTGAACTACTTGGCAAAGGAGAAAATAATTAATACTCCTACTAAGTTTTGATAAACTCTGAACCAGAGCAAAAATCAACCTGCTAGGATATCCATAAGATGCAGTAAGTGGCACTCGCATATTGGTGGTAACCAACAGTTTTCTAATTAGATTTATGACACATTCAACAAGAGAAAAACTATAACACATACTGGAAATATAATCAGTCTCCTGAGAACAGTTGAGTTTATGGATCTTAGAAGTGACTACTACTGCCACATTACTAGACCAGTGTAATTCCTATCTATATTGTAAATCTTATTCTTCTACCTGCTGATAAATGTAGCTATTACTCCTTCATTAAAAAACTTGTCTCTACAGAAAATGGCAACCATCACAAAACAAACAATTAAACAAAACAAAATAAATACCTGAATACAGTACAGATGTCAAAGGATTGTATGAATTCCAACTCCAATCTATATGTCTATATCATAGCTCCTGCATATGTGGTTCAAGAAACATTGTAGAAGAGGGGGCAGAAATATTTTAAGAATGAGTATCAGGAAGTATGCTTCGAAACAATCTATCATAGAAAGATATGAACAACAACACTATTCATAGACATGCTAATAAAGAGGAAAAATATCACAGAGAGAGGGGCAGGGAGGGAAGGAAGGAGATGAGGGAGGGAGGGAGAAGAGGATGGGAGAGAGAAAGGGAAAGGGAGGGGGAGAAAGAGAAAAAGGGAGAGGGAGAAAGGAAGAAAGGGAGAGAGAGAAAGGGAGAGAAAGAGGGAGAGGGAGAGAGAATCTTTCAGGTATGAACTTCCTAACTGGCTTCCCACATACAAGTGGTTAACCATGAAACCATATATACATCATCAACAATGACACACTCAGAAGCTTTTATTTGCATATTTGTACATACATATATATATATACATACATATGAAAATGATAATAAGGGAAAATAATAATAAGGGAAGAAGAGCTTGAGTGTGAGGAGAGAGCATGAAAGGAGTTGGGGGAAGACTTGGGAGGGGCCTCCAAGCCAGTATCATTCATAATCCAGAAAATGGAAGTAAAATGTAGTTCCCATCTGCATACAAGGTAGTCATTTGCTGACATTCACATTGTCAGAAAATAATAATAGGATATATATTCAGTACAAAGGCTCATTATTAAAAGAAATAAAAATAAAATATATAAAAATAGTTTTAAGTAAAATTTAAAATATATATTTAGATAAAACTTAAAAGGATATATACAAATAAGAATATAAATGATACTGTTGGGGAATTATGAGTAATTATTCTCTATTTTGTAGAATTTTTAAATGCTACCATGTTATATTACTAAGGATGACCAAAGGGTTTAGGAGCAATATTGACAGTGGAAGAAATTCTGTCATTCAACTATCTTCTGAACTTTTGTTTTCATTTTAATTAAGGAGAGAGAGAGAAAGAGAGTTCCTATAGTAGTCTAATGCCAACTAAATGTCAGTTCTGCATTTGTGGGAAATGCTCTGAGTAAAGGCCAATGATGAATTAGCCTAATTCAGAGATTAATGACATTACTGAGTGAACTACCATCTTGTTTCCCACATGCAATGTGTGCCAGAGATGCAAATGTGGAGAGACAGAGTAAGGAATTTCTACTTCTATTACCAAAAGTATCAAGTATTGGTGGCAGTTTATAATCAGAGATTTAGATTTTGTTAGCTTTCAGTATCAAGGTGACCTAAGAATACTAAAGTTTCAATGGTACAAATCATTCAGATTGATGAATGAAAGCTTGACACAGTGGGTTCTTTGTGGGAAGACAGGAAACTATAAGTCATAATTTTTGAAATGTAACATTTACACCTCACATATACTTCACATGATATAATGTACACAACTATATACATGGCACATCAACAGAACTAAAAGTATCACTCCCCACACTTAATGTCTGAATTGCAAAGGCAGATGCAATCTGAATTTGGAACCCACCAACTTTTATTTCATAAAATTGAAGACTAAATTTTACAGAGACTATTTTATAGTAAATGCCCAAAATATACACTTTGATTTTTTTCCACATGATTCTTGACTGGAACATTTAAGGAACTAAGGCAAGCATTACTTTTTATACTTTAACATATAAAAGAAAAATAATTTAATTGACTGAGATCTAGCTACAATATGTCATAACCCAAACTCAAACTCAGGAATTACAAGATCATTGATTCTACTTCTACATGAGACTAATCCAGAAGAGCATTATCATTGCAAGATTCCAGGTATGTTCAAGTGAAAAGAGAAAAAGGTGAGATGTTCTACCAGAAGATGGGTGATAAACAGAAGAAAACAACTGAGCCCCCATATCTTCATCAGAAAAACATGAAGTCTTTATTTACAGCTCATAGGAAAAGGTAAACAAGATAAAACTTGATTTTATGAAATGGGGAATCATTAGCCTTTACATTTTCAGCTTACGGCTTTTAGAAACTTTTATCTTCCTAACTTGAATTACTTCCTTCACCTAGGTTGTTAGTGCACATGTGGTCTCATAAATTTTACATTGCACTAGTATTCTCCAGAAATGATCAATTTCTCTAATAGGACAAATGCATGATGTAGCTCTATGTTTATACTATTTAGACTTATGGAGAAACTTGGGAATTAGTGTGACTTCAGAGTTTTTAATACATTTGTTATTGACCTTTCCTAGTAACAAAGTATATGACTACTACATTTAGAATTTACAGAGACCAATATAGATACTATGCATAGCTTACATGCATATCTACCTACTAATGCATAATCTCATCAAGATTCTTAGTTCTATTTTATTTCTCCCAATAATTATTGTGTTTCAAAAGTTCTTGGGACATACATCTGTTTTAAAACAATAATGACTTCAAACTTGGTTCATTCAGCTTTCCACCTGTTCTGTACAGGATTAAGGACCCCAAGCATATAATTCCTTTTCAAAATCACTATAAGTCTTTTTGTTAACTTAATAATTTTAACTTTAATAAGAACCTCATACATGAACATCATATCTATATTATTCCTTCTCCTTCCTGTCCTACCTCTAACTCTTCTTGCGTACCCAAAATCAATCTCTTATTTTGATATATATATATAGATATATATATGTATATAAGTATTATACATACATATATACATATGTATGTGTATATATATATACACACACGTGTGTGTATGTGTGTGTATGTGTGTGTATGAAAGGAAGAGAGAGAGAGAGAGAGAGAGACAGAGACAGAGACAGAGACAGAGACAGAGAGAAAGAGAGAGAAAGATGCTGCTAAATGGACTGGGACCCTCATATCATTTAACTAATTTAACTAGTTATTTTGGAAGACATTTCAGATCATTTTTTCTCATCTATCTTTGTTTTCATTGCTACTATGCTTGGACAGTCAACCAGTAGAAGTAAATACATAAAACGCAGCAGACTGAGAAAAATCAAAGGAAAATTCAGCCAAAATTACTATATGGAATTTCACTGAAGCTTACCTTAGAGTTGAATGTATCCATGTGTGAATGGACCAGTAGATTTCTTAAACATATATCCCAGGAGAAATCAGATTTCCTGTGACATATTTTCCTTTCATCCCAAATGATATGGGGCTCAAAGCAACCATTGTTTTATGTTGGTCCCACATTCCTCATGTATTGGGAAGACATTTTTATTAAATCAAGGGCATCTGTTCCATCTGTCACTCTCTATAAGTAAAAAATAAACAGAGAAAAGACACATGGTTATTGAGTGTACTATTTTACAGCTGACAACAAAATATAGACCAAAATATTCTTGACTCTCCTATCTTGAGAATTTTCTTTCCCTGGCTCACATTTTTGCCAGTTAGAACATCTATGAAATAGAGATACATTCTATTAAAATGTCACCTTAATTTTGCAATAATTTGAACACACAATTACTCTTCCATCTATGAAAAATAATCCATTTCATAAAATTAAGTTTTAACTAGATAAAGTCCTTTCATTTTTAGAATCCATAACGGGAACTGACTGGACCATAGTTAATGCTTTCTAGTGTATTTTAAAAGTGTGTCTCCAATCATATCCAAAAGTCAATTTGTGCAAGTAGATTTCAAGATCTCAATATCAAACACTTGGTATAGACCTAGGAGTACCCATCACCCTTCATACCAGTCTCTCCAGAAATATTCTTCGTCCTACTGTAACCAACTTACTGGAGCCCCTCCATTCACCATTCTTATAATTCCCTGAGACCTTGCCTTTCAGGTTAGAGAAGATTATCTTAGGTCTTTCCTGTAGCCCCTCTCAGCATTTTATCCAACCCTATCTCTTTTCTTCTATCATGTTTTGATCTACAGAAGTGCTCTTTACCAGGTAACACATTTTCCTAAAATTCAGAGAAGACAACAACAACAAAAGAAAAAAAAAAGAAAAAACAAAACAAGGAATTAAACACTCACTCAAGAAAGACAACATAAAACATCAACACCTAGAATTGCCTCAGTCATCATAATTCCAGGTACTGAGACACCAGCACAAAAATACAAACATTAACAACCATGGCAATATGCCTCTAGAAGAACCAATTACAGTGGTCCCAAGAAATGCAATAAAGATGAAGAAGAAGAAAATTACTTCCAAATAGCAATTATGAATGTGTTCAAGGACCTTAGAGGACATGAGTAAATTGCTTAATGAAGATCTTGAAAACACAAACAGTTAAATGAGGTAAAGAAAACAATTCATGACATGAAGATAGAATTTAACGAAGAGATAGAATAACTAAAGAAAACCCAAGCTGCAATAAAACAGGAAGTGAAAAAATTAAGATCAAACAAAAATTTCAGGGGTAAGCCTTACCAATAGAGTGTAAGACATGGAAGAGAGAATTTCATATGTTCAGGACAAAATAGTAAAAATGGGTAACTCAGACAATGTTATATCTAAAAAAATAATAATCAGGCACAAAATATACAGGCAATCTGTTATGTTGTAAAATTACCAAATCTATGAATAATAAAGAAGATGAAAAGAAAAGGTCAAAGGCACAAAACATTGTCAATAAAATCATAAAACAAATTTCTTTAATCTAAAGAGAAAGGTACCTATCAAGGTACAAAAATAATACAGAACACCAAATACACAAAACCAGAAAAAATTTTTATGATACATAATAATCAAAACTATAAATGCACAGAACAAATAAAGGAGATTTAAAGTTATCAGAGAAATAGAAAAGTTCCTATAATAAAGGCAGACCCTTTATAATAACACCTGACTTCTCAATGGAGATTCTAAAAGCCAGAGGGGCCTAAATATATATTGTATAATCTTTGACAGACCACAGATGCCAGCCCAAACTACTAGTCCCAACACATCTATGGATTACAATCAATGAAGAAAGAAAAGCAACCCACAGTAAAACCAAATTTGCACAATTTCTGTCTACAAATCCAGATCTTCAGAGGCACTAGAGAACTTCAGTCTGTAGAGGTTAACCATATCCAAGAATACACAGGGAATGAATAATCCAAGACCAGTAAATAAAAAGGAGAGCACATTATAACAAGAAAATCACAGGAATCAATAAATACTGCTTATTTTTAATGCAATATTAATGGTTTCAATACTCCAAAAAAGAGACCAATACTAACAGATTGAATTTAAATACGGGATACATATTTATGCTGCATCCAAGAAACACACTTCACAATCAAGAATAGATTTTACCTCAGGGTAAAAGATTGGAAAATACATCCCAAGCAAATGGACCCAATAAGCAAGAAGTTGTAGCCATTTTAATGTCTAAGAAAATAAGCTTTACACCAAAACTAACCAGAAAAGCTATATACTTTTACTACCCAGGATACAACATACTCATCAAAAAGTCCACTAAAAGTATATTGCAACACTAAACATTTATGCAGAAAACACGAGGGTACAAAAGCCCATTTTATGGCAAAAAGGTTACATATTAAGCCTTATACAGTGATGGTGGGTGATGTCAGAACCCAATTCTCTCCAATAATCAGGCCATCCAGATAAAAACTAAACAGAAAAATGCCAGAGTTAAATAATGCAAAGAATAAATGAAACAGAGAGCAGGTTCTTTAAGACAATCTGTAAGATTGAAAAAACCTTATCCAAATTACTGAAAGGCAGAGAGACAAAATCCAAATTAGTAAAATTAGAGATGAAGGAGATGGCATTACAACAGACTGTGGGGACATTCAGAGAATCATAAACACATATTAAGAATTTATACTCCACCAAACTGAAAAGTCTAAAACAAATAGATGAACTTACTGATATGTATGACCTATCAAAGTTAAATGAAGATCAATAGGCAATTTTAACATAACCCCAATGAAATAGAAGCAGTAACAAAATCTCTCCCAATCAAAATAATCCAGGGTGAGATGGATAGAGCATAGAATTCAACCAAGCCTTCAAAGAAGAATTAATGTCATTACTCCTCAAATCATTCCTCAGAGTAAAATCTGAAAGAACACTGCCTAATTCTGTCTACAAGGCCACAATTACTGATATCTAACCACACACAGATTCACCAAAGATTACAGGCCAATATCTCTTATAAACATAGATGCAAATTTTTCTCAATAAAATACTTGCAAAACAAATCCAAGAGCATATCAAAAAGATTAACCAAGTTGATCAAGTAGGTTATATCCCAGAGATGCAGGAATAGTTTGATATATATAAATTGATAAACCTAATCCATCATATAAACAGATAGAAAGGCATCCTCTCATGACAAAAGTTCTAGTTATGTTTCAATATATATGTATGATTCATTAAGAAGGATTAGGATTTTTAACTTTTATATAATACCTATTGCAACATCTCAAGATTCCAAGATTTGTAGCCTTCTGCAAGAAATCTCTGTTGTTGGCATAGCTCCTAAAGTTTCAGTAAACTATTTGGATAATTTTCACCACATGAGTTTATGTTTGTATCCTGTGTGAGCACACATGCACTCAGGCGTGCGCGCGCGCGCACGCACACACACACACACACACACACACACACACACACACGCATGCACACACACGCATGCACACACACGCATGCACACACATGCACACACACAGAGCTTCCTGATCCAGTAAGGATTCTTTTCAATCTATTGCTGCTCAGTTACCTTTGTCTGTTTATGTTCTATGGGTAAAAACAGTACCTTCCCTCAGTTTAAGAGAGAGATTTTGATACCCATAAAATCAACAGAAAAGTGTGAAATCATGAGCAGTTTTCCATAGACAACCTCTGTATTTGTACAATGAAGTATCATGACAACAATATGCCCTGATATAAATGCCATAGTGAGGCTAATTACAAGTTTATAAAAGTCTTCAGCTTTATTTTAGTTAAATGAATGAAAAACTGTCAATGCTTCAGTTGTTTAAAGATTTCTTAGAATTGCTTACAGCCTTAAGCCACTGTTTACAATTCTTCGGGCATGCAATGAGACACACTCACTCAACCATGGGAGCAAATCTATGAGTTCCAGTGGTTGGCTGGGATTTAATGCATTTGCTTTTGATTTGGAAAAGCCTAATTATGTATCCATAGACAAAACATTTCACTTCTTAGCATTTCAGTTTAATCAAAATATCCATGGAAGGAAATATCAAAGTTAAAATCCATCTTTTTAGTATATAAAGATTTATTCTTTACTTTTACACACCATTAATTGCTAGAATATAGATGGTTTCTTTGTCCTATAAATATCAATAGCAAAATGACTTGATAAAAACATTACCATAAAGTGATATATGTAAGTTTAAAAAGAGAAGGATTGAGAAGAGGATGTTAAAAGACTGCTAACTTGTTTGCAATTTAAAAATTGCAGATATTTCAAAGGAAGAGCTTTACAGGTGAAGCTATAAAATTAGTCATCCTTTAAGACTTCTGTGAAGAACCAATATAAGAGATCATTTAAAAACAACAATAAAGATAAATCTTAAGCCAGTATTGGTTGAAGACAAACAAAATAAAAGCTTTAAAAGGACCATGTTCTGTGGAATAAAATAAAACGCCATAAGCATATAATATTGAAATGAAGTAACTAGGGAATGGTCAGTTGTGGTGGAGCTGGATCTGGAGAATATCATTCTGAGTGAGGTAACCCAATCACAAAAGAACACACATGGTATGCATTCTCTGAT